>NW_013668255.1:53625-57076 GCF_000517525.1 Limulus polyphemus
TTGGGTGTATGACTCTTCGAATTTCATTTTTTGCGAAAACTTTTGAATCATGGTGCTCACTTGAACTCGAGTTCGTGTCGCATGTGCTGACTTCGGGATGGCTCAGAAACTAGTTGCAGACATTCTCCAAGAATTCAAGTCGGAGCTTTCGTTCAACAATGTACAGAACAAATGTTGGAAGCTTTGCCCGAATGCCAGAGACACAAACGTGAAACCTTGATTTGTGTTCTCACTGATGTGCTCACAGAGACATTCACAAAAACTGACATGTTTGTTGCATTACTGAAATCTTTTGCAAATCGATTAAAACTCGTGCGTGAGAATAATAGTGGCTCGATCAAGCGATATTGATACTTGGAATTACTTTTTTTGATTGAATTAAAATCTTATATTACTTTGTTATGCTCTCGGAAAAAAAGTGTGATTTATTTTGCAACACCCCTTTCCAAGCTTGTCTGCTGCTCTTAAGGTCTCCGTCTCTGTGATCTAACACGTCAGAACATACGAAAGCAAAACATATTTATATCAATTTTTCTATAGTTTATAATGTTTCAAATCTATAAAATTACCCTAACAATATGGCATCGTGTTGCTGCTGTAGTATGTCACTAAACGACCACTAAACCATGGAGTATTTGACCTGGGAAAATGTGTTGTGATTTTTCTCCTGTCCCAACAGCCAATTAGACTTAGTGACATAGAAGCAATGCTTTAACGCGTAACTTGTGTTTACATATGCATACAGCACAAATGTTTGAATATTTCCATTCCAGTCTATGTTGAGCTTATTTTCTGCAATGATTTCTACTTGAAACTGTCGTTTTTTAATACTTACCTTTTGGCTTCAGCTTTACTTGTGAATATCACATTGACATGTACAGTACATTAGTGGTCCTGTTTCCTAAGCATTATTAAAACTTGCGTGTAACTTTAAGGAACATTAGCAGGTCTATTCCTCGAGCATTGTAACAACATAAATTACTATACATATAAACGTAAATGGCAGTTGTAGTTCTGTTTCCTTAGTATTATCACATTTAAAGAGCGATACAAATTCTTCTTCATGGGTATTATAACAATATGAAGGAATTAATATATACATCTGAAGAAGCTTTATCTCCTGAGCATTATAGCAATATAAATGACCAGAATTGACATTTTAAGAAGGTTTAGCAACTGCTTTTTCTGAATATTATTAATACATAAATTAGTCTATATCTACATTTTAAGAATATTAGTAGCTTTCTGTCTATATGTACACATATATAAAGCACAAAAATCTGTGTTTTTGTCTGTCCTTTATCTAATTACTTCTAGGTCGTTGGAATCATCTCATTCTAAGCTTTGTGGGATGATGTAGCAAGGGGCATGTTTATCGGGGGTTAACAATTCTTCCACTCCCCATTATTGTTGCTATTGAACATTTATTATCTTTTACATAAGTTAACGTTAACTACATTCATAGATGGCGCCACGTTCTTATACAAAAACCTATTAAATTTTCTGTAACACAACATACACAAAGTGTGTGGCGAGGGCACACAAACGTCTTATATATATATATCTTAGAGAGTGCACTAGCACTCTTATGGAGAAATACAATGAAAAAAATGGCCACAACTATTGCAATAATAAATACACTCAGCTGAAGTTTCTACTCTCAGCCACCATAAGGCTGATATGAAGATCCGTTTCTTGAGTTATACACACTTTCTACTTTGACTCGTGACTTTTCGAATTCGGCCAGCAGGACACTTCTGGGGGCAAATAACCATCAATTAATTAATCACGTGAAGTACTGTGGAAGGAAATTAAGAGCTTGATGTTGAAAATAAGTAACAGAAAGCATCACTACCACCATTACTTTGGCTGCTACCTCTTAATTCCAACTCACCCTGACAATCGCATAGTGTATACCATGTTTTAAGTATATACATATTGAGTTCTTAAACCTTATATAAATCTTTTGGTGATGTAATAATGAATACTCTGATGATGTGTTATGCTATAAATGAATTGTGTGAAAGTTAGGATTTTTGTGTTATTTATCATAGCATCCACCCTCATATATTTTAAAGTTGATACCCCGGACAACTGACGGATACCTCATCTTGTATTGAATAATTGGATAAAACAAAACAAATTTATACTGTATTTTCTTCTTAAAAACAACAAGATTATATGAAGTGTTTGTTTATATATCTTCATGGTTTTTAACAATATCAGTATATTGTTTTTCAAATGCTCTTACAAGTGCCGTTTACGTGATTAGCTTTGCTGAGCACTAGGAAAATTGAAAGCCGTTTTACCCAGCAGATAACCATGATATCCTGAATGAGATGTTACCTTATGCATGGCCTCTCGCTGACTGCTTGAAGAGATTGTTAATGAATCCAAGTTTCAAATGGACAGGAATTGCCTGTTGTAGAAACCTACAAATGTAGAGGACGACGTTTCGAAAGTCTTCCGCCTTTCGTCTTCGAAACGTCGTTCTCTACATTTGTAGGTTTCTACAACAGGTAGTTGCTGTCCATTTGAAACTTAGATTCATTATGAATACTCTGCCTAAACAACCTATCATAAATTGTTAATATTCCTAACACTGCCTAGCTAGTTTTGTGTTGAGAAAACAGCTTTCTTCCATTCTAGATTCATCTTCGTTTTCCTACCCATCCTCATTTTCTGCCTCATGCCTAAATAAAGACATCCACCAACAAACCTCCCTGGATATACTTTTTGAATTCTATTCATGTAAGCAATTGAAGTAATTCTGGCAGCGCTGTCCCAAAGAAAGTGGAAGACTGGGTTGCCTGGACGTCTTCTGCTATGTTTTGTTTAACAAAACTAAATGTGAGCTAATGTCAGAAAAAGAATTTAAAACAAATTACTTTAATACTATAACTTTAGGGTAAACCAAGAAATAGAACAATGTAATGATTTATGCGTTAAATAAACAATTTTTATAACAGTTTTATCAATAACAATACCTTTTTGTTTTTTTTGACTGCTCAGTTTCCTTCCATTTCTATAATATTATTAGTTAAAACGTTACTTTTACTGTCATTAAAAATGAACATATTTATATTACCAACAGGACAGAAACATTTATAGAGGTTGTTGTATATTATGATATACTTGAAAAGGTTTTTCGTTGTACAAAACTTGAAGACAGCTTTGATATACGAAAACATTTGTTAGCTGAGCTCTTGCACAGATCTTAAAATATAACGTTCAGAGATGGAAAGATCGGCTCATGTAGGTTAAAACACATAAACATGTCCTTTGCCGCCAAAAAGAATCCTATACATTCTACACATTCTTCAGTAGGTCTATGACATTTCCTGATTGGCTAAAGGACATGCCAATCAGTGATTGCTTTACCGGCTTACGTTGATCTGACTCATTTTGTAAGCTGTACTATTTCCTATAGATCGTTTTTCAGAAGGTTCTG
>NW_013668255.1:57829-68876 GCF_000517525.1 Limulus polyphemus
TTCATAATAATATTTGTTATCGATATTAACTATTGAGATTTTTTAAAACTTATGAACAAAATACCAGAGTCTTCTGTACAATTGATATTTCTAATGGTTTTAAGAATATGTTTGGTATAATTATGGATTTGTACTTACTAATTTGTTTTTATCGCTCCTTTTAAATATTGGTATTACATTTGTCTTTTTTCCAAATAATCTAACAATATTTCCTTTTCAATACTTAAATGAAATGTGTATTGTATTGAAACAGCAATAGATTATAACGCTCCCACGGATGAAAGGGCGAGCATGTTTGGTGTGAGGAGGATTCGAACCCGCGACCTTCATGTTGCGAGTCAAACTCGAAGGAAGAAGAGCGAAAGGCAGGTAGAAACTAGCTTTGCTCGATGACCTTAGGAAATAGATTTAGATTGAAGATCAGAAGCTTGAATTAGAAAAGCTGATGAAACAGAGAACAATGGTCGTCGTTCTTTAAGAGTGGAGAGGATAACATGATTCACTGATTGTCCGAAATTTGTTTCAAAGAAACTTCAAGATAAGAAGATGGCGTTGTGTTTTTCTTTCTCTTTGTTGGTAATATTGACATAATTGCTCCGTTTTATTTGTAGGTTTGATGGATTATAATTTTTAGCATATTTGGCAAGCCTTTGAGCCCTAATTAATTTATTGTGTACACACTATCCATTGCTGTTCTTCAATTAATTTATCGACTTTATATTTGCAACTTTTGTTGATATAGACACGACTAGTATTAGGTTTAACAACACCTGGTGCAAATATATGATACCATATCGGTTCATAGCTTATTATTAGCATACTGATATTAATTTGTAAAGTTACAGGTTTCTAATTGAATTTTAAGTCAGCACCTATAAAATAACGAAAATTGATCAATAAAATGTTTGTGTGTGGAACTTTAATTTTTTCTTAAAAGAGAAGATATAAGAATAATTTAATAAATTTGTAAAAAGTATGGACGATTTCATGTGTGGAACTCAATATGCTTTTTTATAGAGTACACAGGCCTGCGAATTTGAATTTTGCAAAAGTTATTTTAGTTTTAATAACTGATTTTCTATAATTTAGCTACGCAGATTTCGAAAATAATATTCATTTTTTGATCTTGTAAGAATTTTTTTACAAATCGGGAAGCAAAAAACTTTGATCACATTATTATTTCGTTTACCAAAATGAACATTTTTTATAATTATGCATCCTCATTCATCCTGAATTTTTGTGTGCAATCTACGTCTTTTAGTCTCAAAACTATTTATTGCGGTGTTTCTTTTATATATTGTGTCTGGAGCATCTCGTTTCAATGATCAGGAGTAACCAATCATCATGCTGATGTTCCACCTTCCCTGATACCTCCTCTCCATTTCCCTGATGTCTTGATGAAACCTTCCCAGTTGTTCTTTGCTGACAGCACCCAACTAGTTGAATTTATCGAGCATGTTACTGACAATATTTTCGTAATTTGGGTTCTTGTTGTTTCTTCAAAATTTGTCAATAACATCTTTAAAGGCAATCCACACTTCTTTTTCAACTTTCCTCATTATCATTTCTTTCCGAAGTGAGTTTCCTAATCTGAGTCCCAACAAAAATCCCTTTTTTAAGTTTCACTTCTGAAACAACTGGAAATTGCCCATATAGATATTGAAATATTTGGTATCTTTGTGTGTGACCTCTACAAACTGCTTCATCAAGCCCAGTTTTTTGTGATGTGGAGGTAATACGACTTTCTTTGTATCAACCAAGTTTTCACCTTCAATGTTTTTCGATCCTGGTATCAGGCTGACCATTACGTGGCCATTGCTTCTTCATCCAGAACTTATTTCGTGCTCTGCTGTCCCATTCACACAAAAAAAACATGGAAACTTTGTATAATCGGATTGTTGACCCAACAACATACAAAGGCATTTTCAAGTCTTCACAAAACAGCCAACCATGTTCTTTGTATTTGATCTTATTAAGAAAAAGTTCGAGATTTTCGTATGTTTCCTTCAAGTGAACCGAATGAGCAATAGGAACATATCCATATATGTTACCATTGTAAAGAAGAATACCTTTTAGACTTCTTTTGGAGGAATCAATGAACAATCGCCACTCATTTGGTTCATAGACTGCAGCTCCTAGCATTGGTAATAATTCAGCAATATTGT
Organism: Limulus polyphemus; assembly: GCF_000517525.1. NCBI lineage: Eukaryota > Metazoa > Arthropoda > Merostomata > Xiphosura > Limulidae > Limulus > Limulus polyphemus. The sequence continues at coordinate 59,995 of NW_013668255.1, forward strand.
TGGAATAAATCAATAAAACTTCTTACGAAAAGTATCGTATAAACACTTTTTCACGATTTTTGTACCAGTAAAATGAGTTCCCTTGAGAAAGTAAATTATTCGCCCGAAGTTTAGACCCCAAAATCTCCGAAGAATCCTTTGGAAGGCTCATATCTCTCACCAAATCATTAAGTTCGCCTTTTGTGAAAAGTTGTGGTTCACGAGACGTTTCAGGTTGAAAACACTCCCTGTTACCATTTCTATTGACATCAGAATCAGAATCAGATGAAACTGTATCAAGAGTCTCTGGTAGAGTAGGTACGGGTATATCAGGTCCATGATCAACAGGACTTATAACAAATTGAAAGTTCGGATAAGAAATTTCCTTTTTATTTCTAGTGTTGTAGCCTTGCACGTTACATGAGCAGAAACAACAGTCATCTCCGTGATTTCTAAACTCACACCAGACCATTGGAATTCCAAAAAGCAAATACTTATCTTACCTTTAGTCCATTGTCTCAACTCTTCAACACAAACAGTGTAAACTTTGTGCGGATCCCGTGAATTTGTCTTGGTCCCCAAGATTTATTCAAAAATATACGTAATACGCTTTTTTTGTGACAAATTCTGTAATGTTTTGCATTTGTTTCTTTACAACAAATTTACCACAAATATAACAGAATATATTTGGGTCATTTACACAACCTCTTGTTGCTATAGTGACGAATAAATTATTTTGAAATATTGAAAAGAAACAAATAATGTCAAAGTGCACGCACAAACAATTACTATCCAGAATTGACATATCATACGGTCTTTTAACCGTTTATATACTACTGGTGTGTTTCTTGTGGGTTTTAGAACTATCCATAACACTCTCACGTTATGATTGGTCTAGAGACATCTATAGCCAGTGGTTGTAAACATTTCAAGGATAACAAACGTGACCCGATTTCAATGAAAATGATTGATTATGTAAAAGTAGATATGACGTTTTGTGAAAAATATGTACGTAATGTAGAAAAATGGATATCATTTTCTGATTCAGCATACAGAAATTAGTGTTGAACACGTATAAATTTTAAGACAATAAACCCATCGCAGGCCTACGGTATTAGTTACTTTTAAAATAAATTAATTACCAAAATTTTTATTTGATAAGTTCATATTTTTAAAGACAATTTTTCTCTCATTTGTTACGTATTACAACTTCTAATAGCTTAAAACTGAGTTAAATTGTAATTTTGATTTAGTAGTTGAATAAATGCCGTTATATATACAATTTATGATATTTGACAACAAGATTGATACACACAGTTTTCTTTGTTTTATATAAATATGTTTTAATATACAAACAATAATATAATTTAAAATAACAGCTATTACAAACAATGATTTATATACAAAAGTTTTACAAACTTACAAGTAATACAAAGTATTCTTTCTAGTATGGAACTTCCTGGATGTCTTATCGAGGGTTTGCGATGAGCGAGTTAATTTCGAGTTGACGTAGATATAATTCACTTAACAGGGAGCTAGCTAGCCCTGTATTATTCGCCGAATTTTTCCACTGATGAAGTTAGGTAACGTTTTCGTAAAAGTACTAATGTCCGATGTGAATCCACTGAAGTTTGTTTTTTGAATTTCGTGCAAAGCTACACGAGGGCTATCTGTGCTAGCCATCCATAATTTAGCAGTGTAAGACTAGAGGGAAGGCAGTTAGTCATCACCACCCACCGCCAACTCTTAGGCTACTCTTTTACTAACGAATAGTGGAATTGACAGTCACATTATAACGCCCCCACGGCTGAAAGGGCGAGCATGTTTGGTGAGATAGGGATTCGAACCCGTGACCCTCAGATTGCTCTAACCACCTGGCCATGCCGGGCCTCCACTGAAGTTATATGGTTTGTAACGTTCGAAATATGTAAACGTTCCTGGTCAAATATCTTAAGTTTTTCGACTAATAAGCGTTATAACAATCACAGTTATAGCTTCCGAAGTTTATAGCACACCAACCATAGCAAACCAATAATAGATACTGTTTTTATTTAGGCACGCCGCATTGGTTATATGCGTGTGGAGAGTTTCTCGAAAATACAGATTACATAACAATACCAACACACTATACTAGACTTTACGTACACACATATATTGTTGATCCTTACACTCGAGAATCTTCGACAGCTTCAGAGAATAGGCGACAGTTTCGCAATACATATCTAATGGTATAAGTTATGTACATTTCTAAATACAAATTTAATTTAAACAAACATCGATATTAAAATATAGAATAATAAATCCGTCACACATCACATTGTTTGAAATGCTCAATAAAGTAATATTATAGCAAATTATATTCTGTAGAAGTGTTTCCGCTCATGCTATGCTGCGTTTGTCAATAATATTTATTTTCTACATATCTGCATATTAAATGCAAAGCGAAAAAATTGAGACATTATTTATAAATGATTCTAAACTCTCATTTTACGAAATTATTTGAGTTCTCTTGTTGATACTATATTGTTCTGAAATGAGTTAAAAAACAAGAAATTAATTTTTATCATTTCATATTCTCATTGCGGAGGGTTTAAAGAAGTGTTTCCTATAGAATTTGCTAGTCAAATACGATTTTAAATTTTATAATAAATTTAACACATCAAAGAAAACAAGCCTGTTTGGATTAAACATTGTATATTTTGCTTTGATAAGTTCGTCTTTCTAACAGTTACTCTGAATATGCAAATATAAAGTTGTCATTGTATAGTTGAAACAGTAGCACCAACCATCTTTTCCATCTACACTAGTAAGAAAATTAGAATTGAAATATAATCTGTTTTTCTCTATTATGTTGAGATCGATCTGGTATTTAGGAATCCGGTGATGCTGGAAACGCGTTGCTAGTAATGGGTATGACAGAGGTAGAATGTTTGATATATATATCCTTCTTTACTTTCAACATAAATCCTTATAAGAATGTAGTATGAAGTTTTAAAAGACTAAGTAGTTGTAATGGTTAAAAACAGCTGTTTCAACAACATTTCCCTTATAAGTGCAATCGGATTCGAGTCAGATTAGATCGTTGTGCAGATTTAGTCTCCAATATCAATCTTGAACGATGTAGCCTTACAATATCGTCCAATAAGATGAAATGTGGGCTCATTACACTTCCAAATGACCACACAATACCATTCAGGAATTCATCCCTTTACCTGTGGCCAGTTATTATACCAACTTCGGTGATGTACAGAACTGTATACATAAACATGCTAATGCCAGCTCAACCATGACTGAACCACACTTAAAGGCAACATTTATTTATCTGGGAATAATGCAGTACTCTAGTAGTCCAATCAGGATGTTCACGTTCTCAAATCTAATGATGCATTCAATGTCTTGTAGCGCAAGGTGGGCATACAGTTGGTTTCCTGTCATGCAAACCAACGCTGCTAAAGAATGTTCTGATTGTTTCTCTCGAAACATTTATTCTAGTTACCTTCAGAAGTTGTTGTTTAATGACGTCAGTAGTAAAAACTTTTTTTTGTCTGGTAGTAATTTTCAGACTCTGATAACTTGTCACTACTATATCCCAACTGCTTCCCGTTTTTTGACTGACTGACTAACGTTGTTGGAAAGGCAGATCTCTCTTCTGCCTTCACCTAATGCAAGTCTAAATGCACATTATTGAATTAGGCTATCTTAACTAAAATCGTTTTTCTTAGTTTTACTTATATCTTTGGTAATAACAATAACAATCTTGCAACACTACTAACGAGCTAACAATACATTAGTAGACATATTCTATGATTAGGAGTACACTGTATGAGTTTCCAAGTAGTAACCCGTTCTCATAACACGTGTTGGTGCATGACTGCTTATGCGAATGTGATACCTGATCAACTTGCAGCTGTATAAGCTAGATAAAAAACTGGACTACATAGATTCTTTAGATATAGGTTCTAACTACTATCTAACCTTTGAAAGTGAAGTTTTCAGTTCTATGCATATGAACTCGAGAGTTCTCTGTTGGACAAAACAATTCTATCATAGCAGTCGGTACCTAAGACGTGAGTCTCTTACGTTAGGACGAACACTACCACTTCCGAAGTCTGACATAGCTTAGCTCGAGCACTCTGGACTGAAAACAAGATTGATATATTGTATAATTTACCTCAGACATGGAACATTGCAAATCTTTCAAAGTCGCTGTTGGCTTCACAGTGGCATCCCTAACCAGTTTACTGCTTGTTCAGCTGCTTAGTTTGGAAGGGTGGCCTGATCCGGGTAGTGAGTGAGTGGTATGAAACAAATTCCTCTTCTTAATGATGGGCTTCACCGTATTCAAAGGAATAATTAGCGACGTTTAAATGTTCTTGTAACCTTCTCCTGATCTGTGCTTCCCTACCACTTTATCCCTGACTTCTTTGGAAAGCTCCTTTGTCTTCATGGTTTATTTGTCGTATCATTATGTGAGTTGTGGCTTGAACAGATGCATTTACTCTGAAGTCAAGTTAAATCACTAATTTTGTGACCTTTCAAACTAATCGTTTGCACCTGAACTAATTTATGGTTGGTGTAGCAAAGGGGTTGAATACTTATGCAATTGAGAATATTTCAATTTTCTTTGAAAATTTAACTTACTTACATAACATCAGCGTTTTTTTAGCTTTCTCGGTTTGGAGTAGATTGTGTAGATGCTAAATATAACTTCCCATTTAAAAATGTGGATACGCTGCACGGGTGAATACTTTTGCAAGGCACTGTATATATCTGGTTTAAAGAAAATTCCTAATCATTCGATAATGCGCTGTTGCTTTAATTAATCTTATGTCTAGAGAGATATGACACAATTCTTATTGAGGAAAGATATTATTGCAACGAGATACTTAATTGAGGTAGAGAGCAAGGGCAAGTCATTTCCTTTTATGTTCTACATGGGATTGGAAAAACTCGCATAGCAGGGTATTTAGGATATCAATGGGCTTCAAAGCTACACGTCAAGTCAAACCAGAAGAATGATCTCATCTATAACGATAAAAGTATGTTTAAGAAAGAGAATCTCATAGCCAAAACTGGCATTGCATTAATACTGGATACATCTTCAGCTACCGTAAAGAATACTAATGGATATGAAATTGTCAGAAGGCCAAAAGTATTAGATATACCTCCAAAATAAATATATGTGCTAATTTTTTCTTTTATTCATGGTATTGGCAATAAATTTTATACAGCGGAGGGTCTGTGGAAAGTTTGTAAAAATTTGTGGCCTAAGACAGGAGCTTGTTACAGTGGACATTACAGTGTGAGTCAAAGGTGAGTAATGATGACCAATAAACTGAACATGATCATCACTTGAAGAAGTAATTACAACAGTGGCAGAAATGAAACTGTAATAGTATTAATATAAAGTGCGATTAACTGTATCTACTGTAAGTTTATTTAATTAATGATTAAATAAAATACTCCAATAGACAAAGAATATCATTTTTAGACATTTTTATTTAACCAACAGATTTGTAAAAATACAAATTAAAGATTAATATTTAAAATGTAATTAACTGTGTTAATACACATATATATATATGTATGCATATTAAAATCAAAATTAACCCGAATTATTTTTCAACCATTTTCATTGATAATTTAACGTTAGTTAGTTAGAACTCATGGAACATGAAAATCTTCATTTCCAAATTCTTGAGAAAACCTCAGTTGTGAAAATGAGAATTAGTAATGAGCATACATTTCCTGGGGATTAAAAATTCATATTCATCGGAATCTCAAACCTTCCGATATCATGTGGTGGGTTAAGATGCAAACATTGTTCAGATAGATTCCAAAGGTGCTCTATGATATTAAGTTATGAAATCTGGTTGGCGTATCCATAACCTTTTCTTCATGGCCATAGTCCTGTAGTATGACACCTGACATTACCTTGCGACAGGAAAAAGTATGATCTGATTGTACCCGAGTAAGGTTATGCAACTGGTTTCAATATCATTACATTATAAATGAAAAACAAATCGTGGGGAAATATAGAAGTAAAAACTAGCGCAGTTTTTAAATCTCCTGTACGTATAATCCTGAGTTCAGATGGATACAAAATAAGCTAAAGTATATATATATATTAAGGTGGGGTTAAAAACATACAATCAAAAGCTTCGTCATTCGGTAAATTTTCAGAAATACATGTGGAATAAAGTTAATGTAAAACTTCATTATTATTGCGCCCGTGACTTTAAAGCATTTAGAATGTTTGAGGTGGAAGTGCTTAAACAATTTAGACTAGTACTGAACAACGTTTTGGAATAACATCAGTATATCGGTCTCAGTTGTATGGCTTTCTCTTGGCCCTTCTGCTGAATCTAAGCAACATCCACACAGAAAGACTTATATATATATATATATATATCTTTAATAAATATATTTACGACCTGGCAAATTGGAAAAATTCTGCTAATAGAAACGTCATGTAATTGTTTCGAGAAAACTGGCGAAGGCAATAACTTGAAGAAAGAATTAATAGTGTACACCAGCGGAAAGAAATAATATCTCTAAATTCAGCAGATATACCCTAAAGTATTGCTAGTTCTCTTTCATTTTCTTGTAAACCGCATTTATTACAACGACTCCTTTTTTTATTTCCATTTCCCGAAGAAACATTTGTCAGCAATATATATATATATATATATATATATATTATGTAAGTAGAAAATCTTGCAAAGATCAGGAAATATGTTGCTAAGAAATTTATAAAAATACAAATGAATATTAATATTTAAAATGTAACTAATTGTGTTAATACAAAATTTAAAAGACTGCCGTTCAAGTTTATGACTTTTCGCCTTCCGAAGCGTCGTATTTCGAGAAATCTATTACCCTGAAGAATAAAGACAGTAAATCAAATTAAATTATTTTCTTGCCATGATGTGTGAGAACAGTTCACACTTGTGCTATTGAACAGCATCTTTTACTAAGAAAGGCAAAAACAATAGTTCACATAAAATAAATTTGTTCATACAAAATGTAACAACAGTTCCAACTTAAAGAAATGTGTTAACAAAAAACGTAACAACAGTTTCTACTTCAAGAAATTTATTGCTTTGAATTATATATGCAATTCGCATTAAATAACTTTATTTTTAAGAAATATAGTAAAAGTGTAAGCTAAAATGTCAAGCATATAACTATAGATGAGTATGTAACATTTTGTAACCTAACACTCGACAGTTACTTCAGCCATTTAAAACATCAAAATACCAAAACAGTAACTTATGAGGTACAAAAACAGCCTATTTTCTTAAACTGTATACCTTTAAAATGGTTTAGTTCATTTTGTAGTTCATCTAGTTACATATTAATTTATATATGACAAAAGAGTATAAGACAATGCTGTATTTATTATAAATCTCTTTACAGTTTTTAATTATATGAGCAGTAACTTAGACAAATGTAGCTAAATAGAATAATTGTTATCCGTCCTACAATTCACCTTTAAAGTTAGTTTACTTGTATCTCATATCTTCAAAATATGCACCTTCTGACAGAGCTGTATACAATTTAATTAGATCAATGAACTAATAATGACTTCAACACAACAGTATATTAATCATAGTAATGGCTTCAACACTATAGTGCATTAATCAAGTGTTAATATTAAAGGGAACTAGTGGAATGGTTTTTATAGCCACTAACCCAGATATTTTTCAGCTTCTTATCGGAACTAATAACAGAATTAGGAACATAAAATATTCTGCTAAGAAGAAAAACGACGACTGACTGATAGTTTTTATTGTTTCTCCGCAAACACAGAAATCCCCTAGTAACCTAAACCGTAGTAAGTTAGGGCGCATAAAGTATGGAGAAGTACCTTTCACTTTGATCAACTTGTCATCTGACTAGATTTAAGGGCGAAAATATTCGCATACATCTTGAGTCATGAGCTCCCCTTTCACTGTTGTCTGCGACATCTTCCATCGATATAAATGCACCCATAGCTCTTATCGACCGCAAAGTCTGTCAATTCAAGAAACGTCAACTGAGATTCCGTACGTTGCTCACGTGGTTATTTTCTACCGGATAAATAACCACCCATACAACTTAGTCAAGCAATATTCATAAACAGGTGAGAGTTTTTACAAATTGTGTGTCGATCAAACATACACTGACAACAATATCAACAGATACCTTATCTACCGTCATTTGATGGAATGCAAACATACACTGACAACAATATCAACAAATACCTTATCCACCGTCATTTGATGGAATGCAAACATACACAGACAAGAATATGAACATATACCTTATCTACCATCATTTAATAAAATGTAAACATACACACACAAGAATATGAACAGATACCTTATCTACTGTCATTTGATGGAATGCAAACATACACGGTCAAGAATATGAACAGATACCTTATCTACCGTCATTTGATGGAATGCAAACATACACGGTCAAGAATATGAACAGATGCCTTATCTACCGTCATTTGATGGAATGCAAACATACACGGTCAAGAATATGAACAGATATCTTATATACCGTCATTTGATAAAATGCAAACATACACAGGCAAGAATATGAACAGATACCTTATCCACCGTCATTTGATGGAATGCAAACATACACAGACAAGAATATGAACATATACCTTATCTACCGTCATTTGATGGAATGCAAACATACACAGACAATAATATGAACAGATACCTTATCCACCGTCATTTAATAAAATGCAAACATACACAGATAAGAATATGAACAGATACCTTAAATACCACCGTCATTTAATAAAATGCAAACATACACAGATAAGAATATGAACAGATACCTTATCCACCGTCATTTAATAAAATGCAAACATACACAGATAAGAATATGAACAGATACCTTAT
>NW_013668255.1:69692-94602 GCF_000517525.1 Limulus polyphemus
AGATACCTTATCCACCGTCATTTGATGGAATGCAAACATACACAGACAAGAATATGAACATATACCTTATCTACCGTCATTTGATGGAATGCAAACATACACAGACAAGAATATGAACAGATACCTTATCCACCGTCATTTAATAAAATGCAAACATACACATACAATAATATGAACAGATACCTTATCTACCGTCATTTAATAAAATGCAAACATACACAGACAAGAATATGAACAGATACCTTATCTACCGTCATTTGATGGAATGCAAACATATACGGTCAAGAATATGAACAGATACCTTATCTACCATCATTTAATAAAATACAAACATACACAGACAAGAATATGAACAGATACCTTATCCACCGTCATTTGATGGAATGCAAACATATACGGTCAAGAATATGAACAGATATCTTATCTACAGTCATTTGATGAAATGCAAACAAGCGTGATTAGAAAAACATAGACACTATCAACAGCTAAGAGCACTTCGTTTAGCCCTTTTTCTTGTGAGTTATTTTAAGGTAACGTATTATTATTAATCGACAATAAATGAATACTGATGGTACATATTAAGTTAATCCAATTAAAAAATAGCCTTTTCTTATCTTTCCAATTTTACAGCGGATTTATCTAATTAAAGTTAAAGGTATTTAGTTGACCACACCAAAAAAAAAAACGTTTATAGAAAGCTTTTTTTTTCAATATAATTATAAAACAAATAAACCATACAGCAACCACAAATATTTCAAAAGTAATTCATAGAAATTTAACTACGATTATCTATGTTGACTTAATTATCTGACAATAGTTTTCATTCAAATACTTTGAAAGTTAATTATTTTGGGAGTTGTACATAGCTAGTAATGTTAATATATTTATTTCCTAATATTAAATACATTTCAGTAAATTTAAGTATATATGTGTTCCTCTATATACCCTATGTAGTCCCTCGAGGAGAAAGTTGTAAGTTTACGTGTTTCGAACGCCAAAATTCACGGTTCGATTCCCCGTGGTGGACAGAGCGCAGATAGCTTATTATGTAGCTTAGAGATAAAACAAACAGTTACTCTATCTATTTAATTTTTGTCATTTTTCTATTTTACCGTCGAAACAAATAGGCTCAATTGCATTTATCTGACCTTTGCAAAACTTATATAATGGTTGATTAACAACATACATATTCAACTGTATAAAGAAACTAAACTTACTTTTAATTGAAAGCTTCAATGAGTTGAGTTTATACGGGAAGAAAGAGACATTGGATAAAAGCATAATTTCTACAACATTTCTGCTTGCTTTTAATATAAAAAAATTATTTCATCACATGTTGTCATAAAGTTAATTTCTGATTACACTTTATTTTTATCACTAATTTTAACCCACACTCCTGTTTTATCACTATTGCAGTGGAATTAATACCCTTTTTTGTCTTCAATTCCCAAAACTCTAGTGAGGAAGAATATGATAATCTGCAAAAAATGCAGGTAAAATGTACAAGCTGAAATAGGAATAAAATGTTAAAACTTTTTCAAAGCGCGAAGTACATTTTTTATATACTCAAATGTAATCTGTTTTGGAGTCAGTTTCATTTTATATAACGCCATTTTTTCATTCGGTGTTTTAGTTTTACTATAGAGAATGTCGGATATGTAAACCATATGGACTGGATAGACAATGAAATATATTTTATTATACAGTTTTCAAACTCATTTGATGCTAGAAACCAGTTGTCAAAATATGGTTAATCTAGAGCAATACATATTTATTAAAGCTTTATAGTTTTATATATATCGGAGTGTTTTGTTGTTAAAAACATACTTAGTTATCAACTGTAAATTGGTGAAAACTGAGAAGAGGCCTGGTTAACATTAGCAGTTGGGGTGAGCTTGTGCAAAACTCCGCCAGATGGCACAACGACCTAAGGCAATATGGAGAGGGGAAAGGGTAGAGACGATGATGTCATAGTTTCACGGAAGTTGTTCAGAAAATGTGGTGCTGGTGTACATGTATGATGTAAATCAACATGTTATTATAGTAACAAAGTCTTAAAACTAATAATTTAATTTAATTTCATAACTATGTCTTAACAGTTTTGCTTTATAAGTAAATCATTAAATACAACTTACAAAGACTGACAGTCCTGTAGGGCTGCATACAGGTCTCAACTTATGTTTTCATTTATATATTTATTTGTATTACACGTGTTTTACTAAGGCAGACAATGTTACTAAGACTAGTGTTTGTATAGGCAGAGGATGATGAGTTCAACAATGTGTCAACAATTACTAGATTCAGTTATGTGTAAAACTTTTAATGATTTAACATACTTAAAAGTTATTGACACAATATTTCTTTTTAATACTTTTTGTTCACCTAATCCAAGTAACACTTTCATTTCTAGAAACCAGATATTCTATTTTGGTATTCTTCATTTAAACTTGTTAGCTTTCGAAATGAACATAAGGATTTTTAATTATAAATCAAGTGATTATTTCAACGATTTTCTGTAACATGCATTATCTTTCACTTAAAAATGATGCAATCCTCACATAAAAACTTCAGGTACTATAAGCATTATAACTTATAAATTCAACGGATTAGCTTTCATAAAAAATATGTTCATTACAACTCAACATGTAAGATTTTATACAGTTTTTAAATTATAGTGAACGATTCTTGTACTTTAAAACAAAACAAAACGTGCTATATACTACAGTCAGTATTTTTAAACATTGTTAGGAATTACAATGGTCGTCATATGGCCAGCCTCCTATTAATGCACATACACACACACACATACACATGAACTTAGTTGGGTTAAACCAAGTTCTAATTATTTGAATTATCTCATTTTATATTTTTTCAAAACAAAAATAATTTTTAAACAGTGTTACAGCAACATCTAAAAAATCAGTGCATTTAACTTGCATGACGTACCTTTTTTCAGTTTCTATAGCTGGATAGTAAGTGTTATTATCACATTTATCACACTTCTTGAGGTGTCAAATGCTCATTTAGCAAGGAACAAGAGGTATTTTTTCAACACTTATACATAAATCGCATATCTTATTTTAATTTTATTTGTAGAATTATATTTATCAATGAGGTTTCTGTCTTTTACACGTGTCTGCTAAACACTTCTACAAAGAAGATGGAGATTTTATTGTTAAAAAATCAGCAATTAAGAGAATTAGAAATTAATAATACAGCTGCTACAATGTACAACATATAATGTAATCCTAAATTGTATGGACTGACAACCATTATGGTCATTCTTCATAAGAATATCCAATTCATACTCGATGATAATACAAATCTACACACATTTTTTTTACAAATCTACAAAAACTACACGAGGGCCATTAGAGCTAGCTGTCCCTAATTTAGCTATTCTTTCACCAATGAATCGTGGGATTGACCATCGCATTATAACGTCCCCACAGCCGAAAGGACGAGCATGTTTGATGGGATGGGAATTCAAACTCACGACCAACATATTGTGAGTCGTTCACCCCCTAACTACCTGGCCATGGCAGGCTCTGAGTTGGATAAACTGATAAGTAAATATCCAATGGTTAGATTACATACAGAAATCTGAGAAGGTCAAGAACCAACGCGCACTTAATGGTGGTTAGAAAAAAATCCTAACTTATAGAGTAGACGAATTCAGTAACGAACAAAATACAATCTATGAGTTTTACAGGTGTTACTACCATGGATGCAATACCTTTTTATGACTCTGATACACAGAATGTAGTTCTAAGTAGACCCATGTGGTTTGTTAGAAATCGTACATTAGGAAGACAGCAACAAGCTCTAGGGTATAAAGTTATAACAATATGGGAACATGTGTTTAAGAAAATGAAATCTAATGTTGCAGACTTGATAAATTGCCTTGAGAACCGTACGGTAGTTTCCCGCCTGGATGTAAGAGATGTCTTCTAGGGAGGGAGAGTTAACTTGACACATGAAGGAGAAAATATTAAAACATTGACTTTATATCAGTATATCCATGAACAAATAAATACTGTTAGTATTTGGTTATATATCCTATCATCATAACAACAAATCTCTCTGATTTAAAAATTATTTTGGATTTACAAAATGTAAAATTCTAGCCCTCAAGAAACTGTATCATCCAGTTTTATTATTTAGAAGTAATGGTAAACTTACCTTTCCTTAATGCAGATCAGGTATAGAATCCAGATTATGCCACCATGTAGCCACTGTGATGACAAGAGAGCTTTCATTGGTACATTGGTCACCAAAGAAGTTATAAAAGCAATCGAGTTTTGATACCAGGTAACAAGAATATATGAGTTCCCTGTTAAGTTTAGAGATCCTTTTTAAGAACTATATTGATAAGTTTCTTAAATTAAAGAAAGAAAGTTATGGTTGGTCCTTTCACTGTGTAACATTAGAGGATAAACAAGATTGCCTTGCCCAGTGTACTGAAAATGAAGGAGTACAACTGACCAAAGAAAATATAGTATTTAATCGAGGAAAGAGGTTAGTTGTAAAATTATGTCTCAATTCTTTTGGGGGACGTTGAGGTATGTCTGAGGATAAACCACAACTTACTTGTGTAACATCAGTTAAAGAGTATCACTCCATAATGAATGATAATATTTTGATAATAATGGGTGTTACACTGAATAACAAAGAAGTTAGAGCTCTTCATTGGAAACATAGACATGAATATCCGCCCCAGAAAGATCCAACCAACATCTTTCAGACAGTTTTCCTGACAGCACACACTGTTCTGAAATTATATCATACTCTAGCTTCGTCTATATTGTATTATGATACAGACAGTATTGTCTACATTTAGGATGGATCTCACGATCCACCTCGAGGGGATTGTATTGACGAGTTTACAGATGAGCTGGATGGACACTACATAACATCATGGATCAGTGGTGATCCCCAAAACTATGGGTACTGAAAAAAGGGCACATGTAGGGCCTTGGGGGAAGATTCCACACATGGTCTACATAAGGTTAGTCCTGTTTCATTTATTTCTCATTAGAGTTCGAGATGGGTAACTGTCTATTACACCCGTTTACGTGTTTAGTGTCAAGTCCGACAGGAAGTTGTAAATAACAGTTTGTAAGCAAAGTTTTAACATATCATCGTGAAGTTATTTATCCTATTCCTGATAATATTATATAATTTTATGGTGAATTTCAACCCTTGTATACTAAATTAATACAAAATCATCCCAACATTCAATTTGTTGAAACGTTTCATTATTATTTTTTATCATTGATGGTCTTATGAATGAAAGTGGAGAAAATAAATGAGTGTTTCAAATTTTTACATGTGGAAGTCACCATATGAATTTATCAGTGTTTTATATTGTACAGAATCTATTTCATCAAGGTAGAGAAATCTGTAATATTAGTTTAAATTCTGAATGGCCCGGCATGGCCAGGTGGTTAAGCACTCGACTCGCAATCTGCGGGTCGGGGGTTCGATTCCCTGTCTCACCAAACATGCTCGCCTTTTCAGCCGTGGGGGTGTTATAATGTGACGGTCAATCCCACTATTCGTTGGCAAAAGAGTAGCTCAAGAGTTGGCGGTGGGTGGTAATGACTAGCTGCCTTCCCCTAGCCTTACACTGCTAAATTAGGGATTGACAGCGCAGATAGCTCTAGCGTAGCTTTGTGCGAAATTCAAAAAGAAACAAACAAACAAACAAATTCTGAATACATTATATCATACAAAAATGTGAGACAAATCTCAGTTAAATGTTTGCAGCAAGTGTGAAATATTTTGAAGAAGCTTATCAAGATGCAAAAAGACAACCATATGGTTACTTACTCGTCGATTGGAAACCACAAATGCCTGTACAGCCCGGCCTGAAGACCATCAGACTTTTTCTTGAAGATAAGGTTATAGTGTACACACCAAAATAAGTTAAAACTGATGTTTCTCTGAATATATATATTCATTTATTATTGTGACTGTGATAGTGGTAGAACTAGAAGGGTTTTATCTAAAGGATGAACCATATGTAATTAAATAACTTGCATTCAAATCTTTAGTCACTGGATATATAAGTGCGGTTTTGTTCTAACAACTGTTTTCGAGTAACTATCTTTCAGTTACTGATCTAAGTCAGTGCAAATTGGTGATAAGGTACATTCATCTCATCCACTGGAAAACTGGTAATGTTGACTCTTCATATGTATGGATAGTGGCTAGACTGTTGAGAGAGAACTTTACGAGTGTTTATACAAAAGGGAGAGGGAAAGCTAAGATATTGAGATGTCTGCTGAAAATTCCTTGTTACAATCTGGAATTGTTTGGATGCCCCAAGGTTAAACTTCCAAAGTCGATTCTATCCTGTTCATTTCATATTAACAATTATTATCACTGAAAAAGTAGATGTTATATCCAAATGAATGTATAAATAAACAGTTTTTATATGTTGTACTTACAATCTCTTTTCATTTATTCATCATAGAGTTAAACAGCATTAAGAATTGCACCATGCATTACTTAAAGAAACAGTGAAAAGGTTAAAGGAATAATTGCCAGAGCTAAAAATGAATTTATAGTGTGTATTTTGTAAAATCGCTTTAAATGTTTTAAAGGGTAACATTTTTATGAAGAACATACATAAGCAAAAACTTAGATGATACAAATCATTACTGAGAGAGTTGGCTGTCATGAAAGCATCTGTTAAACATAAAAGAAAATTCCTAGTACAGAGAGGAAGATCTTTTACCATTACTCATAGCACTAATACTTACATTATTTGATAGTTTAGCAGGATGGGCTATTGATAATGCTGTTGGAATAAAAAAATATGGCAATACAAATAGTTCTAATTCTTGAAAAATTGATACCTTCTCTTTATCAACCCAAAGTTTATGAAAGACCAGTACATAGGTATTAAATTCTATAAATAATGACATTAATTCAGTCAAAAAAGATGATACATTACCAGTAGACAATAAAGCAAAGATGATAAAACAGCTGCAACAACTTCATCAAACCTTTCATTTGCAAGCCATGGAACCAATTAAAATTAAAATGAAATTGCTAACTCATGAAAATTTAAAGATTGTTGACAGCGTTACCCAGAAATATAAAATGAAAGCTGAAATTCTATTAATCTTGACATGTTCCAGTGAGAATCTAACGTGGAATGATCATAGAGAATTAGTGATTATTGGAAGATCCATCCCAAACTGTAGCATGATCAAAATTGACCTAATCATTCAAGTGCTATAAAAACGATAGAATTTTAATGCTATAGAATGGAAGTAATTTGTAGAACAATTATCATACATGAATATTCCCCAAGAAGTTGTTGGAAATGTAGAGAGATGGAAGTTTATGAAACATGATAATGTGTTAAAAGACCTAAACGTACTGTATCTAAAAAGGATAATTTTAAATAAAATAATGTTGTATTATTCATTCATTTGTGTATCAACTGTCGCTATGATGTGTTGCCAGCCTTTTAAGCTTAGTAATGCTTTGAGTCATCTAAGAATTAATATTGTTTGTTGTAAAGGTCAAATTATTACTACTGTTAGAGACAAAGTTGATGGTAAACTAAATAATAGTTGACAGCACAGAAAATAATGTCTAATAAAACTCTACAATTTATCTATTATAACCCTACACATCCCGCTAGTTTTGTCAGAGTACAGTCTTTATTTAGATCTGTGAAAGCATTAGATAAATTCGATCAATCATATCATTGAAGCATTAAAATGAGAACAATAGACGTTAATCACTCTAATCAATCTAGGGTGTGGAAAACACTTTATAAACCACCCACTAAAGTAAAATTCCAGCTCAAAGTAGGTGATAAAGTACGTATAAACAAAGTGAAGCATCAATTTAAGAAATGATATATGCCTGGATAGACAGACGAAATATTTACAATTTACATAAGAATGGCAAGAAATCCACCATGGTATCTTGGAAAAAAATTAAATGGAACATTTTATGAACCTGAACTACAAAGAGTTATAAAGTCTTCCAGTGACGTTTACAATGTAGAAGAAATATTGCGTGAACGATGAATGGGTAAAAGCAAATAATATTTTGTAAAATGGAAAGGACATATAATTAATAGCTGGATCCTTCAATCATATCTGAATTGCCTGCCATCATAAAATGGTATGCATAATTCTATCACTTGTTTTTCAACATGGTTCAGTTATATGTGATGTTACCTAATAACAGTCCTATGAATAATTTTGCTAATAATACTCTGACAAACTATATCACTCGTTTTTCGAGATCTATAACCTTGAAGGTTCATGGGAAGAGAACTTTGTTGAATTACAGTATCTATATAGCTGGCATAACGTGCTTTAATGGTACAGGATGGTTATCTTACTTTTCAGGTTCTCACTCTATTATCATAATAAATTCTATTAGACCAGGTCATTGCAAAGAACCTTAATATTTAATTAGAATCTTAAACCAAGTAGATGAATCACTTCCTTAACTTGACAATGAAGTTATATTTACTTATGATTCGTTCATCTGAAAAGTAAGAGTGAATGTAAACGATGTAGCATCGATGACACTCGATCCTGTACTACCACTAATACTTAGATTTGATATTAATCACACGATAACAGAACCCAATATAGCTCCATATCCTGTTAAGATGAATGAAGGATTTTATTGGCTCTATCTTTACTCAAAGTTAAAGGTCAGGATGGAGACATGATCACTGAAATATTTACAAATCCTAAATACACACCCGTTTCTAAACAAAGTTTTCAGACTAATGAGATTGACATCGGCTATGACACCTATTACGATTATCAGATGGGAAACAGTTTACCTTATTAGACTGGTGGTCAATGGCGATGGGGACGTGGATTGGGAGACGTTTTGAGAACTTGTTTTGTTTGGCTATACCATTTTTGAAAAATGGATATTAGCATTAGGAAAACATGCTGTTTAGTCACGTATAAATTTAGCATCAGACGTAATGCAAGGAAAATCTTTTGTTGATACTGGAAAATGACAAGGAACTCAGAACTTGGCCCGAGATGCTATGCCTAATAAAAAGAAGAAACAAAAAAGTCCAGTTTTCAGAATAGCTAAAAGCAAGAGATGAAGAACATCGACTCCAGACTCTTTCTACAAGTAATCATAACTCTCTTACCACATGAAAAGTCCCTCCCGTGCAAACCATGATTGAGGAAGGTCGGTGGATCGAATTTTATCTTTTATCGTCAATGACCAATAGAGGACCCATCGAATTTTTTATATCAGGATCTGGAGATGAATATTTAGGTCCAGCACAATGATATTTGTATGTAAAGGCAAAGATTGTTAAGCCTAATGGGCTTGAATTCATTAAAATGTGTTCATTCCATCTAAGGTTTCTTTGAATAATCACTCCAAGAATCTTTAATGAATCAACTTTCGGTAGGAGTGCACCATTAAAAATATAATCATATAATGTTATTATCTAATATTTAAAGCAAGATAGTTGTCAATAAGCCTAGCTTTAATAGACATCAATATTGTTCCCAATTCTAAAACAATCTGCAGGATGATGTGATTCAATAATAAGAGTCATATAATCAGCGTACAAATAACAGCTGTCACTTGGACATACTGTGACTAAATCTTTTGATATAAGTAATAAACAAAAGGGGGACAAAAACTGAGCCTTGAGGAACTCCACAGTGAAGACTACTGAGAACGGATTTTATTCCATTAATTGGGGTGTAACTTTGCCTGTTATTTAACGACGTTTTTAAAAAATTATATATACATATTACCTCGTAAGCCATAATGAGCGCATTTATACAGCAGTATAGAGTGATTTACACTGTCAAATGCCTTTTCAATACCTAAGCCACAAACCAGAACAAATCTCTTTGCTTCATAAACCTTAACAATCTTTGCAGTGATTGCCAATAGACACTTCTCGACAGACTGGTGTTTTCTAAAACCCAATTGCAAATTTCTTATGACCTTATATATTTGAAAATACTTGATTATTCGATTTTACAAAATACTCTCGGTAATGCAAGCAAATGCAGACAGAATAGAAATAGGCCAATAATTTATGCCCCATTCAGGATCACCATTTTTGTAGATGGGTACGATTTTTGTAATTTGATCTAATGATAAAAACACTTAAGAGATGCAAAGCAAGATGGAATAGAAAGAATGAGAACAGTATTGACATTAAAGAAATATGAAGATGATAAAAACAATGAACTAATTGAAAGGCCTGAGAACATTACTAGCTGGAATGTAAAGTTTGAATAGCATAAAACTGCTATTCAACATTTGCAAGTGAAGCAAAGATATCCAGATTACAAAAAATATAGTGAGAAATTCAACAAATTGTCAGATATATCAAGTGAAAGAACACATCCAAGAAGATAAGTGTTGTAGCTTCTGTTAATTGGTCTCTCTGTCTACTCATCACACTGTAATGAAATGTATAGATCTAAAAAAATGTTGAAACATTTAATATGTCACACAATATTCTGACTGAAGTAAAGAATGATGGTGATTTCTGTATGCTGTTAGCTGGAATGAGCGACTTGATAGCAGCTGAGAGAAAATACCACCTAAAATGTTATACACATTATATACATTTAGTTTTATAGATCCTTGTAATGTCCTTAAAAGTCCCGTTTGTTGTTGGTGTTGTATTCTGTCAATGTCGTCTCTTCTTCTTCTTTGCTTACCACAAGGAAATGCCTTTGCCTCCTTTATCCCCCTGGCATTATAATATCCTTCTAACAACATTCTAACACGGCAATGCTTAAACATTTCAAACATAGGTTCAGAAATAACAGAAATTCAGAAATACGAATCTACCTTAATCAGATGTAGGGCGAAGGAAGATTGAATGATCTTCAAGCACTCTGGATGTTTAATTGTTTGATCTCTTTATTAAATTTAATTTGAGAGAGGGGTCAGGGATTGAACTATTTTTATATACAATATCACCAGGATGGATTGGATTAATTGCATATGAACTGTTATCGGTATTTCTTGTTCTGGCAGATTACAGTGAAACTCTGAGATCAGTAACCAATTCTCATCTTAGTAATGTTTCCCAAATGAATATTAAAGCCAAGTAAGCTCTTCCAAAAGATTAAAAGAAGTGTTGTTTATTGATTGATGGACCATCTCTTATTCAGGTTATAGGATCACCAGGAGCTCCAACATTTGGAGATTTTGACAAACATATTTTTCAACACTTGTTATTCTTTTTTGATCGATAGAATTAGTATCATAAGTATGGTAGTAGTTATAGTAGGAATAGGCCAGACGTGCAATATAAATCAATATCTCAAACAAACTGCAAACAATATATAAAGCAAACTTTATAAGCACTTTACACACACTGTTGAGTAGTAAACAAACCAACTGTAGAGGAACAAGCTATCAAAGCATTTGAGAAAACCACAAATTTATCAATCTCACTGATTGACTAACGTTGTTCGAAAGGCATAGCTCTCTCCTGCCTTCACCATATACCTTGATAATAATAAATAATGACAATAACAATTTTGCAACACTGTTAACGAGCTAACAGTACACAAGTGGCCGCATTCTATGATTATAAGCATGCTCTATGAATTGCCAAGTAACAACTCACCCTCATATCATGTGCGGGTGCATAATTCTAATGCATATGCGCTATTTGATCAGCTTGCAGCTGTATAAGCTAGATAAAAAAGTGGACTACGTAGGCTCTTTAGATATAAGTTCTAACTATGATCCCACCTTTGAAAGCAAAGTTTTCAGTCATATACATCTGACTCAAGGGTTTTGTGTTGGACAAATAAATTTTATCATAGCCTAAGACGTGAATCTCCTATGTGAGGACGAATACTACCATTGTCGAAGTCTGTCATAACTTTGCTCGAGCACTCTGGACTTAAAACAAGAATGATTACTTGTATAATTTACCTTTGCATTGTTTCCAAACTAAGTGTGATTTATTGATATCTAAGGTTGTACTTGAAACAGCATTTCAAGGAAACAAAACGACAGAAAATGAGAAATTCTTATCTTGCTAACCTAAAAAGTCTTTGTCTCAGTGAAGAGAGTATTACGGCAAGAATAGAAATACGTTTAGAAACAGTAATGCTGAATATACGAAATAAGCCTTAGCCTGTAATCCAGCCAAAGAAAGGGTTGCCACCCTAGCTAGATTGAAGAAAAATTATAGCAAATATATCAGCACAAGTGAGGATATGTTGTGAGATAGCTCTAAGAAAAACCACGAGAAAGATAGGCCTATAGCCTAGAGCCCAGTCACTCTAGAGCTCTAGTACCAAGTGTTGTAATGTTACTCACCCAGTCCTACCTTGTTTCCTTATTTTTTGATGCTCCCATTTCTACTTCATAACTGTTTACAACTGTGTACACTACCTCCAGGCAAAAATATATCTCATTGCGATAGTTTGTACTTGGCATACAGCCAACTCAGAAATAGCATTTATTATTGGTCAAAGGACAAAACAACAACAACAAACTATTAGTCTTGGGTGAATTAAAAAGATCTTGCGCATGTAGGGCAGCAGCATGGAAAGGAGAAGAGATCGAGAATATGTGTTACAGAAACTGGAAAAAGTCTTCTAGTGGGATGGAGTTTGTAATAATTGTACAAAGATTTCAAAGGTCAGAAGAGATATATAAGCTCCGGTATGAGAAAGTGATTGGTGATGGCGGTTCATCTGTACATAAAAAGTTATGGAACGTGTTTGTTATGGCAGAAATGTGGACAAAATAGAATGTACTAATGATGCTGTTAGACTGTACACAAAAAATATTCCAACTAGCAGGAGAAAATGCATAAAACTGCAAACATTTCAGCAAAGACAGAATATCGAGATTAAAAATGTGCTCGAGGATCTATTCGGCATAATCCACAAAGCATTAATTCTGTGGAAGTGCTGAAAGAAATCTTAAATAATGTATCCTACCATATACTTGGTGATCATAATACGTTTAAATCATATTACACTTTTCCAGCGAAAAAAGAACTGACAGTAAAATAAACTACTTGAATAACATACCTTATAAAACCCTGAGCAGAATAATGACTGCTGTCAATGCATTAGTCAGAAAAGCACAACGACTGATAAGTAATTCAATAAGGAATTTAGCAGAGATATATATGCATCGAAGTTTATTGGTGGCAAATAGATCTGTAGATCAATATGGGGATCTGACAATAGAAGAGCATACCCTGCAGGTTTGGAATTTCAACTTCGAATAGAATGGTATAATCTGGCCCGGAAATCCAGCTCCACAAATGCTCAAAGGATGGTGGTTCGCAAAAGAGATTTATTGGTAAGCCAAGAAATTGCTAGTTGTGGATAAAAATGGAAAGAAAGATTATGGGCCTGAGTAAGAAGAGCCTGATCTTCCAGACTCGGGGTTTTTTAGAACTAAAAATGCATTGTTAAAAACAAACTTAAGGCTACAAAAGGACAACTAACTGAAAACAACAACAACAAAAAACTCAAGGTCAATACAACAACTCTTTATGGAAGAGAAAGACAACAATGAATCACAGCTTCTCATTTTGGAGACATTTGCGAGCTGAGGAATACTACGTCATGGGTCTCCAAAGTGAAGCGAATTTCACACAGTTCTTCTTTTTCTACATCTGCAATTGAGTATGGTAAAAGCAGTGAAAGAAATACTCTGCTTGATTACTCCACTAAAACTGGAAACCAAGTACGAGCGTGTGACCTATCTGTGGACACAAAGAAAGCATAATTAGCAGCCTTTCCAGATGCCATTGTAGAGTCTGATGATATTATTGAAGTCAAGTGCCTGCTGAAAGCTAAGGAAATGACTCCTTTACAGACTGCATTGTTAATTAAGGTTTCTGTTGTACTTCAGTTGATAATACGTTAATGCTGAAGGATACACATAGATATCATTACCAATTATAGGATCAACTTCATATAACTGTGAAAATGTTTGTGATTTTATCATTTGGAACTTCTCCACATACATATCGAACGAATCACTCGAGATGACGATTTGTGGATTGAAAATATGTTCCCTAAATTGGAGAGGTTTTATTTTCAGGAATTAGTTTGTTTGATTGTTTGTTTTAGAGCAAAGCCATACTTTGCTATCTACTGTGTCCACCACAGGGAATCAAACCTCGGATTTCAGCATTACAAGTCCGGAAACTTACCACTGTCCCACCGGGGGACTTTCAGGCACTATTAGACAAAGGTGGATGCTGGGTAATGTTCTTTGATAAAAATGAAGGATGGTATATGATATCAGTTCTCTATTTTTAGGATTTTGAAGTGCAGAGATAGGGCAATGATATATTTTGATAGAAACCAAGGGTTAATGATGATATCAGATTTATGTTTTCATGCCAAAAACAAGTTATAGACAATGACTGGCAGTGGAATCAGAGACATCGTGAGTTCTAGCACCCTGATTCTTGCACCTTATTGAATCTGTAGCTTCTTTTCTAGTTTGCATCTGTCGATTATGTCTAATAGACAAATTATTTCCAATGCTTTCGGGTGCTATGGCCGTAGACGTTTGCACTTTAGAATGATATTATTTATATTTTGTAAAAATTGTATAATTTTATATTGTTTTGTTACAGCATTGCTTATGAGATCATGTATTTGTTGGCATGTACATCCATAATCAAAATGTTGTATCTATCATAATAATACTCAGGTTATGTCTGTCCTGAAAATTCGCACGCACCTTACTATCTAAATGAGCATGCGCGCGCACTTCATTTCAATGAATGTGAACAATAAGACGGATGTAAGTATACTTTTGTAAAATTTTGAACAATATTTAAAAAGTTTATAAAAGATCTAACGTTAGGTCGTACAATAACACTATAAGTTTATTTATTTAATTAATTTATTATTTATTAATAAGATTATTTATTACAGAGAAATACAGCTCTGTATACATATGCGTATTAAAACAGATACGCATTCCTATAGAAAGATAATCATATTTATAGTGACACATAATCAAAGAGAATGAGGTACGCATTTAAAGAGAAATAAATATTTATTTATAAATTGAGAGATTTACGTTCATACAAGACATATATATTCGTATGCGGAGATACAGATTTTTGTATGTAAAGATATAGATTTTCATATCTAGAGCTATACTCGTTGAAAAGAAACAGATGTACATTCATGTAAAAAGAGATACGCCTTCATACACAACTGTATAAATCGTTCTCAAAGAATGCTTACAACTTTGAATGGTTATCTCTGTCTGCATACATATGTGTCTTTTCTGTATGAAACTTTTCTATATGAAACCGCACATCAGTTTCTATACAAATGTGCTTCTCTCTCCTAACGAATATTTATATTTTTCTTCATGATTGTTTTATATGTGCTTATAAATATATATTTACCCTATTATATGCGAAGGTGTGTTTTAATGTGTTAATTATATCTTCGTAAATGTACCTAACTGTGTGCGAATGCTTACCTCATTCACTATAAATGTGCACTTCTTTCAAAATTAGTGTGTATTTTGTGTGTGAGCTTGTATTTCTTTCTGTATGGATGTGTATCAGTTGTAGAATGTGAATATCGGTTTTTTATAAAAGTGTATTCTCTCTATATCTCTTTGTATCTTTTTATGCATGCTTGTTATATATGTCTGTATTAATGCTATTTTTTCTGAAGGAATGCGCATCTCTCTGTGTGTTGTTCTCTGTGTATTAGAGTGCATTTATCTGTGTAAAAATATATATCACTCTGTGTGTGAATGTATATTTGTTTGTATATGTTTTTCGGTATAAATATGTATCTCATTCACTGTATGAGTATGTATCTCTGTGTCAATTTGTATTTCACGTAGAGAAAGATATACGTTTTGATGTAAGAAAATGTGCTCATTCACTCAAAATGACATTCACGTTCATGTAGAAAAAGACGTATATAAATACAGAAGGAGATTCGTAATTGTACAAAAAGAGATAAACTTTCATAAAAAAAGATATATACTCATATAGACAGAGCTACATTAATGATGAAAATGACATATATTTCTAGAGAACGAGATATACACTCACACAGAGATATACAGGATATTGCAGAAAAAATAAACATTATGTGCAGGTGGATGCATACTCATAAAGAAGAATTTATACATTTATACTCATTGTTGGAGAGAAAAAAATATATATTTATGCTCATAAAGATACACATTCAGATAGAAAAAGATAAATATTCCTAGTTAGAGATATTTATTATTTTCCATACAGAAAGAGATATTAATTAATGAAGAAAGAAATACTTATTTATATATGAACAGATAGATGTTCATATGCAGAGTGTTACCCTTCACGAAGGAAGAGGAGCCCATATTACGGAAGAAATTACTCGTACGCAGAAAGTTTTAAATATTCTCACAAACAGACAGATTAATGTAGAAAGAAAAATAATACAATAGTTAAAACAAGGCATATATATATATATATATATACATCTATTAAATGTAGACTTATATATATATATATATATATATACTTATACAGATATACAAATTCATGCAGAATATAATATATAGAATACATACACACATACACATTCATGCAAAAATAGACATATATGTAAACACATATAAATATATATGTTCATCCGGACTTTCATAGGTATATGTACACACACATTCATGCAGAAATAGATATTCATATATGTAGATATACAAATTCATGTAAGAAGCGACATACGTTTATATATGGGGTATATAAATTGATAGAGAGTGAGCTATACATATTTGTAAAGAAGCAAATACACATTTATATAGAAAATACAAACATCAAGCAGAAAGTAAAACGTATTCTTGTATGAATAGATAAGTATTCATACCAAGAGAGATGTACATTAATATGGAATTAGGTATGTGTTCATACAGAAAGAGATACATATTCATACACAGACATAAACGTTATGGTAGAATTGTTTGTTGTATCCTGCGAAATGCTACTCAAGACTATTTACACTAACCGTCCCTAACTTTGAAATGATAGACACCCATTACCAACTTTTGGACTACTCTTTACCAATGAATAGTGAGATTGACCGTCACATTATACCGCCCCCACTGTTTAAAGGGAAAACATATTTAGGGACGGAATTCGACCCCACGACCTTCAGCTTGTGAATCGAGTACTATCACCATCAAGCCATGTCAAGCAAATATATTTATATAGAGAGAAAATTGTATACAAAGAGAGAAATAATACAAAAAAGAATACAATAATGACTGTAGAAAAATATAATACAAAACATAATGCAATAATGACTGTAAAAAAATATAATACAAAACATAATACAATAATGACTATAGAAATAGATATACATTCATTTAGAAAAATATACACATTCATGCTGAAAGGTTCAGTGATTCTTCCAGATATATAACACTTACACAGAGAAATTAGTACTCTCTTTTAGAGCTTTACACAATGAGCTGTAGAAATTCGTATAGAAATCGCATTTGAACAAAGATACGCCCATTCATAAAGAAATGAATACACATTCTTACAGTGAAAGATATATGTGTATTAATAAGAAAGGTACATGCAGTAATACACAAATAGATGCTTATTTGTACTGAAAGACAAACATTATAATTAAGTGACTTACGCTCATTGAGAGATATAATAATTACGCAGGAAAGAAATACACACTGATACAGAAGGTGACATACTTATGTTGAAAATATATTCACGCATATAAAGAAATGTACAGATGTATAAACATTAATGCACAACGAAATTAAAACTAATCTAGAAATAAATATGATTTTTTCTAGACACAGATAGACTGTTGTACACAAAGAGATACACATTCCCGTAGAAAAAAAATGATACAATATTTTACATATAAAATACATACTTTCACATAAAAGGAGGTCCATATTGATTTAAAAAACATTCGAAGATCATGGAAATGTTAAATAATAGACGGTAAGGAGACGTTGTTATAAAAGTCCAGTGTAGGCCTAGGTGGTTTGACATGTTATTTCAATACCTTTGGGTGAAGAAACAAATTGGAAAAAGCATAAAGCCAGGGAGTGTGCCCGTATTTAAGGCAGGGGCGAATAAAGGTCCTGTATGTATACAACACAAGTAGTGTATTGAAACCCCACATAGTTGCTGATAACCGACGGAGTAGATGAAGGTGGAAGGTGAATTTTTGGTTGAAAGCTATCATCTGAATCTTCCAGGTAAGACGTTTGTCAAATAAGAATACCCAGATATTTGACTGTATCATAAAGCTGAATTTAAACACCATCAACTCAGGCATAAAAAAGGAGCGTATTACGACAAAGACAGAATTTATGCCTAGCAAGACCACATATGGCTCTACTTTTGGTGGCAGTGATAGGTCCAAGCAAAAAAAAAAGTGTTAACAGGAGACTGTAAAACTATCTATGGTGATCATTGTTGGGCAGGTGACGAAAATAACTGTATCATCAGCATCTTGGAAAAGATAACCGGCAGATCTAGAGCGTGGGAAAAGAAATAAAGAAGCGGATACAGCATTGGACCTTTAGGTGCTCCAGAGTATAACAAGGACGAACAGAAGAGAGCACCTTAAATTAAAATGGTATTGTGTCCAGAGAAAAAAGAATTGGCCAAACAGATGTACGTAAGAGGAAGTAAAAATGGCAACATTTGAACACTAAGCACTTATGCTAAAGAAAATCAAAACATGTTTAAAGTAAGAACATAGCATACCAGAGGGTTTAGAAGAGTAAAATAATTGGTAGGGTGCTAGATAGTTTGAGGAATTGATCTATGGCAAACAGAGAGGATGAAATGCAGCTTGAGACACTTGTATGAAATCATGATCTTGAAGAAACACATGAAGTCTACACACCAAGAGACGTTCAAAGGTTTTACCGAAAACATTAGTAAGATTGATAAGATGATAAGATTTGATCTGAACAGTAGACTTATTTGGCTTGAAGAACATAAGAATATTGGAGGTTTTTCAGTTAAAAGGATAAAGTCACCAGTGAATAATAAATCTGAAGGAAGTGGCAAAAAGGAAAAACTGCACAGGATCATGTCAGAGATGAGAATAAGACAACTCATGTAGACCTGGAATTGTGTTGTGCTTACCTTTGAAAGTCAGATGGAGATACTGCACAGTACTATGAGCATTTAAAAACTAATCATCCAGAGTGTGGGTGTCAAATGGTGCGAGTTTAAGAAGCAATGGATCATAACGATCGATGATGTCTTCTGGATCATCAGGGTTTAAATCAGGGACGAGAAATTTCGTTTCAAATACATGAGGTTTGGATAAAGAAAACAAAAGTACACATCCATTAACCAAAACAGAATATGATGGAGAGTTCCTCTGGCATG
This sequence comes from Limulus polyphemus, assembly GCF_000517525.1. Lineage (NCBI taxonomy): Eukaryota > Metazoa > Arthropoda > Merostomata > Xiphosura > Limulidae > Limulus > Limulus polyphemus. Next base: position 89,083 of record NW_013668255.1, read on the forward strand.
TGAACATCTTAAAGCAATATCAGAAATGACTACGGGTATAGAAGTGGCACAGTCAATGATGACACTTTACAACAATAATTAAATTAAGAGCTGTGCATAGCAAACCACGAATAAAAGCAAGCAGGGGAAAATCCCGGTTGCTATGGTAACTCTGCAGCAAAGGGGAAAAGAGGTAAAGAACGTCCATCGCCCTCCTGAGTAAAGCAGGACGATGAAGGGTGTAATGAGCAGTAGAAACATAAGGTGAGCTGGCAGCAGTAAGAGTTGATTTTAGTGCAGTGGCAAATGAGCCGACCTTGTTTTGTAAGATAAATGATAGTTCCATTTTGTGGATAGCATTAACAATATGATAATAATATTCTGTTGAGCGAGCATTACGAAAATTGTAGAAGAAAGAACCTATGTGTGTTAGTGCCTGGGTAGGTATGTTGATTAAGTAGGTGGTCTTGAATAAGGAGATTATTGGTTCCAGTGGGAAAAAGTACAGTGATTGATAAAAGAGGACATATGTTGGAGGAAACAAGAACAATATCAAGTGACGAATTCGATGTAGGTCAACTAGGATCAGGAAATGGCAATAGATAACCTAAACTGTCACATAATGTAGTGCAAATGTATTTGAATTCAGAGAATGTTTGAATGTGAGAATTGATGTTATAATAAGCTAGCTATGAAATGAACCATCCAACATACGAAAGAAATCAAGAGGAGGCAGATGGTTGGGGTGAACAAAGGTAGTAACGAATGTGGTGATACAAGAAGGAAACAAATTACAAGAAGGGGATATTCAGGAAAAACATTGGAAAAAACAGAGTTCACCCAGTGCAGAAAACAAACTCTGTTACATATCGCATCTCCAACACAACCGACAATGTGGATGATCACAAAAAGTAAATCTCCATAATTTGACAAGTTGGTTTCAGAAGAATTTCATTCAGAATGATGTAATTATAAAAACCTCATTAAACAATGGTTCCAGGAGTAGTTTACTGGCGATGAAGGTGCGGATATTTGCAAATAAAAAGTTCAACATGTGGTCTTGATATAGCCTTGGCCAGTAAATGAGTAAGATGAAAGTGCGAGTTAAAACCAGGGTAAGTAGCTCGAATATTTAATTGAAACACTGTATTGGCGTCATTGTGTGAAGAGTCGAGAAAAAATAATTGCTGAAATGGATGTATATTTTGAATAGTGGGAGTGATGAATCGAAGGATATCTTCAATGGCAGGAGGCGCAATAATTGAGTTGGAAAGAGGCATGATGAGATCAGTAGAGCCCATAGAAGTAACAGTGGTAGGGTCATTGGGTATGGGTGAAAGTTTACAATGGCACTGATAAAAGTAGGTTGGATGTGTTCGTTGACAAATATTGCAGATGAGAAGTAAATTCAGTTGGGTGCAATGAAGACCTAAATGAGGGCTACGGCAATGAGTACAGATAGCTGTGTTGGGACACTTAGAAGTAGGATGGGAGTTATAAGTGATACGTTTCTCATATTATGAAAGTTGGGGAGAAGGTGTCCAGGAAATTTCCACACAATTACATTGTCGTTAGATGTAAGTCCCATGTCAAAGAAGATGATTAATTACATTAATGCTGTCAGCTAGATTCCGACCATATCAATTGGACCATGTGCACTAACAATCTGAATAATCCGCCATACTGAAATACCTTCATGGAGTAGTTCAGAATGGCTTCCCTCTCTGTGATAGATGGAGAGAAACCACGAAGGACATAGGAAAACAACCGACATACGAGGTTGTGCTATTTCAAAGTAGGGGAACTAATAATTGTCATGGTAGTGTTAGATCTTAAATTAGCAACCCACATCTTAGTACAGAGAGTGTCAACGAGAGTAGGATTAAAAGTATTGAGAATGGCACCATTGCGAGTGAGAACAAGTTGACGAATATCAGCATGAGTAAAAGCCTGTGAGTCCTCCAGAAAAAAGTCCATATTAGAGAGAAGAAACACCAAATGTTGTGGTGCATCATGATCTTTATCCATATGCGTAGATGGTTAAGAATCAATAAACGAAGAAGATGAGAAAGGCTGCGTCACTAAAGTAGAAGTGCAAAAATGTGATGATAATCATGTCTTAACGACTTTGAATTCACAGCAGCATGTGCCAGAGAAGAAATAGTGGTTCAGGTTACTGCAGGTGCAATGACAAGAAAATCCAAATCCAGAGCAGAAGTGAACAATGCAGGAGCACCAGATAACATTATTTTCATAGGGTTAGGGCCAGGTCAAAATTTAGGTCTTTAATGAGTAGAAAGTTCTCTTTGCTCCACCATGGCGGGTAGTCCGGAATGCATTCGGAAGAATGAATAAACATCACATACCAAGGAGTTCAAAAGACGTAAATAGCAAAACGCAACTGAACATAAAAGTGACGTAAGTTCAAATAGTTTAAGTCACCAAATCAACTCGAATGTCCAAAATCGGTAGGGCTCGATGGGTCATGTTCAATTTTAATTTTGGTGAAAAGAAGGGAATTCTGTAATAAAATCATTAAACAATTGGTTCTCTGTATAATATAGAATATTAAATTAGGTGTAACGCCATGATATTATTCACACACCTAAATTAGTTTAAGTTATATATGGTGAGTTAAAAATAACTCAAAACCCCATAACATACATATTACCATTATAAGGGATATATCTATATTTCTTTAATTTGCTCATCCAGGCTGTGGTGATGAGCCTTGAAAAGGCAAAACTGGAGTTAATAGCTGATGGTGCGGATAATTAAATAATACATTAGGCTTTTACGATACGGATTATATTTTCAATTTTGGATTCATCTGGAAAAACAAAACAAAAAACAGACATTAAACACAGGCATCTCCAAACCCTTATATTGATTGAGATATTTTGACATTATCTTCAACTCTGACAAAGATAAAGAAAGATTCTCAAACCACACCAACGACGTACATCGCAACATCCATTTTACAATTGAAAAAAAAAGAAAAATTTCCGTAAACTTTCTAAACGTCTGCATCATAAGAATGCGGTCACGATTTGAAACTAAAATTCATAGAAAAGCAACAAACGGAGGACATTACTTAAATTGGAAATCCACACCCTCCATATAACAGAAACTAGGACCCTTGCAGTGTGTCATGCAAATAGTATTTGATATATGCTGTGTAAACAATTTAGACGACGAACTACAAAAATGTTCTGAAATCTTTATTGAAAATCAACTATCCAGAAATTGTTACAAAACTAATCAACACACCCCAAAAACCAAAACGATCAAACAAACAAAAAGATAGAAATTTTATAGATTAAAACAATTTCAACTTCATCACTACAACAATTCCTTATGTCGAACATATCAGCGAAAACTTAATTGAATTAAAGGAATGATTCAAGAAGAAACACGACATCGACATAAATGCCATAATAATACAAAAGACAGGTATTAATACCAAGAATTATACCACTGAAAATAAAAACAACGGAATTACCAACAGAATAAAATGGAATTCATGTGAACACTCTTATATCGGAGAAACCACGAGAGAAATGAAACTCGGATCTAAGAAACATCTTAAAGGACCTTCTCATGTTTTTGAACATTTCAATAAAAAAACTTATTATCACAGTAAACAATGTCGAAATCTCCTGAATAAAACTAGACATTCATAGAAGAGAAATAGTTGAAGCACTACTGATAAAGTCATACAAACCAAAGCTGATAAATATCTAGGAATCTCCTTTATCAATATTAATATTTTATCCACCTCATTTTACTAAAAAAGCTAATATAATGCCACCTACAAATTGTCGTCACCATCATTGGTCTTTGAAATTCAGTTACCTTTTTGAGTGTAAATTTTACCTGATAATGATTTGGTACTATTGGTCAAAACGATGTAATTATTAAAATCAGAACTTGCCTACTATAAAAGTTGCTGTTAGTGTATTTTTGAAAATTATCTATGCTTAGACAAATTTAATATAAAGGGGGATAATTGAAATGGCTGTCCATCTTGTAAGAATGAGAAAACGAATAAAATAAGGGGTTTTAGAATCCCTCTGCAGTACACTCAAGAGACACAAAACTACATGTAATTCCTCAAGTGACAGTTGCCTCTATAGCTAGAATGCTACAATATGAAACAGCTCTTATTGAAACTTCTTTTCTATGTGCTTCTTACATAACATTAAAGGAAAAAATTCAATAGATATATAAACAGTGAAGAGTAATTTCTCTAATTAGAAATATTTCGATGAGGATTTTCATACCTAATATATCTTCAATCAATCATTAGAACGTGTATCGGTTTTAGAGGTCATATACAGATGATATTCTAATGAAGTGTACTAGTGGTTCGGGTAAAATTTAAGTGATTAATTAGGTAAGCAGTATTAATAAAAATTTACAAACAAAACATAAGACTTAACTCAAAAATTAACAAGAGGCATAAGCAAGGTTTTAAATCTCCCATGTGCTATTTAATTTACCCATTCATCAAAGAAACAGCAAGGATAAGTTACTTTGATAAATCATACTTTTTTATGTTCACTTTCGCGTTTCTTTTACCTGTTTCAATAATTTTAACATCGGACTTTGTTGAAGGTCACATAACATTCTTTTTATACTCACGTGTTATCATAATCTCACCAGCACTTTGTTATCTACAAGTTATCTTATAAAGAACTTCTCAATATCTGTACTTCAAAATTATGTGGATTACTTTACGGCCTTTGTTGAAGGTCACATAACATTCTTTTTATACTCACGTGTTATCATAATCTCACAAGCACTTTGTTATCTACAAGTTATCTTATAAAGAACTTCTCAATATCTATACTTCAAAATTATGTGGATTACTTTACGGCCTTTGTTGAAGGTCACACATAACATTCTTTTTATACTCACGTGTTATGATAATCTCACAAGCACTTTGTTATCTACAAGTTATCTTATAAAGAACTTCTCAATATCTATACTTTGAATAATATAATATTCTGGAAATCTGAACATAAAGATTTAAGTTTGTTTCAAAGAGGTTCTTATATTTTTCAAAAATGTTTATATGTAAAACTGAAAGTGCGTGGAATATGGAAGGCTCGAATAATGCAGTATAAATAGTTACATAATACAATGTTTTTAAAGAGGCTATATTTTTTGATGAGTGTGGATTTTCTTTATTAATTTTAAACACTGTGGATATGCTGTAAGGACAACTATGAAATTGTAATCGTAAAGCTCCCCGATTTGAATATATACAGCTCCAATTTTTATAAAACAATATAAAAAGTATAAACATATGAAAAAATGGGGACATGGATAAACGTTTCGAAATTCTATCAGATTCCATCTTCAGTATCTAAAGCAGAATAAAATGAATTTACATCAGTCTTTATACATTTTCAAAATACAGTTGCTAAATATAACGATAATTAAACAAATAAAACACTAAACAGTAATCATGGGGAGAAACTACAGCAAGAAAACACAACGAAAAGAAAAAACACGAAAAAAATCAGTAATACTAAC
>NW_013668255.1:95539-97335 GCF_000517525.1 Limulus polyphemus
CATAAGTGTCGTAATCATGTTTATAATCAAACTTCGTTTTCCTTCGAACACATCGATTGCTAATATGAAAAAAAATATTATATTACTGTAAGTATCTATTAATAACTGTATTTTATAACGAAATTAATTTCCTTATAGACCAGTAGCTTATTTTCGTTAAATCATGAAATGAGAAGTTGGTTATATTTATTCTATATGAAACACATCTTTAAAACTAAAAGAAGGTTCATATTTTGCTCTTACAAAAATAAGTCTTCGCGCTATTCTTCACGAAGTTAAGAAATAATCGTCATATTTCTTAGCGCCATCTCTCGACAAGTACGGGAAACTGGATATAAGGGTACAGGATAACGCTGACCTCACTACTATAACTACGATGAACCTAGCTAATTTGAAGTAAAAAAAAAAGAAAAATTGGAGTAATGTTAAAGAAGTATCTGTTCACGATTTCAAACAATATATCCTTATAATATTTCCATAAAATGATATTGTTTTATAGAGAAAAGATAATAAGTTGTAGGTTAAGAATTACGATAAGTTCACAAAAGTTCTTTAAAAAAAATGTTCTTACATTTATAACCCATTGTTTCTCATTTTATAGTATTTATATTTAACCAGTATTTTCTAAAGTATGAAACATCGTAGTTTTGGAGAGTTGTGAAGAGAAATAATTTTCTCTTAAATTTATGAGAGTTGTTATGAGTCTTGTAAGTAGTTTCGTTTAAAACTTTTTTTAACGTTTTGCTCCTGAAAGAGGTCATATAATTTTGTGGCCAACTGTATTATTTGTGCTAGTTATTACTAGTTAAATTTAGACTAGTACAATATGACGAGCCGCAAGGAGTTAGTAGTTGGTTATTTAATGAGTTTGAGAACCATTACTTATGACTTGTCAATACGCCAGTATGCAAGTAAGGAAGGACTAACTTCGAAGTACGTTTGTTTGTCTTTTGAATTTCGTCCAAAACTACAAGAAAGCTAGTTTCGCTAGCCGTCCCTAATTTGAAAATGACGAGTAGCGTGAAGGTACCTAGTCAACACCTCCACCGCTTGGGCTACTTTTTGACGAACTAAAACTGAGATTGACCATAACATGATAACGTTTCCATGGCTGATAGAATGAGCATATTCGGTGATGAGATTTGAACTTGCTACTCACAGACTGCTAGTCGAGTGTCCTAACCATCAGGTCATGCTAGGACTTCTCGAAGTATGACTCTGGAAATATGGCATTCTTGCTGAAATACACCTGATGAACTTGTGTGAGTATAAAGTGAAACAAAATGACAATTTATTATTTCTTGATAAGACGTATATTAAAATACTGTTATTTTCGTTATTAACTTGTCAACTACAGTAATTGTAAAAGCTGTTGTATTCAGGTGTATTATAAAAGAAGGTTCTCACGCAAAACGATCTCAGTATATACTGTACAGTTAGGTTCTCATAGAGAACGATTTCATTGTATACTATACAATAAGGTTCTCGTGGATAGCGATTTTAGTATATACTGTACAGTTAGGTTCTCATAGAGAACGATTTCATTGTATACTATACAACAAGGTTCTCATGGATAGCGATTTTAGTATATACTGTACAACCAGGTTCTCATAGAGAACGATTTTAGTACCTATTATAAATCTAGGTTCTTATAAATAGATTTAAGTAGAAATTAATAAAAACCCTATAACCCGAGCGCTTTTGAAAGGTGGACTGTTTGTTCCTGAAGAAGAAAGGTTTACCTTTCAGGTTATAGGGATTTGATTCATTTCTATGAAGACTAATAATGGCTGGAG
>NW_013668255.1:98113-111412 GCF_000517525.1 Limulus polyphemus
TTCATAGAGAACGATTCCAGTTTATACTGTACAGGTAGGTTCTCATAGTGTATACTGTACAGGTAGGTTTTCATAGAGAACGATTCCAGTTTATACTGTACAGGTAGGTTCTCATAGTGTATACTGTACAGGTAGGTTTTCATAGAGAACGATTCCAGTTTATACTGTACAGGTAGGTTCTCATAGTGTATACTGTACAGGTAGGTTTTCATAGAGAACGATTCCAGTTTATACTGTACAGGTAGGTTCTCATAGAGAACGATTTCAATGTATACTGTACAGATACGTTCTCATAATGTATACTGTACAGCAAAGGCCCTAAATGATACATTTCCGAGATATGTACCGTTTAGAATCCTATTTCATACACAGTGTACCCATTAGAATTTAGTGCAGATAGCCCATTGTGTAGATTCACACTAAAATAGCACAATTCTCAAACAATCTCAAAGAACCCTTGTTTCCAAGACACATATAACAATCAGTGTCTTGTATGTTATTGTGAAGTGTAATGTTACAGCAGTTTTTATTGTTACGGGTACTTTGGGGTTATTCAATAAAAAAAATAATGCAAGTTCCAGTCTCAGCTTAATAATAGTGAAAGCGTTTTATTTCTACAAGTTTATAACTTACACGAATTCCTTAACAAAAGATGAGCCTGACTCTATAAATAACACATGTTACTTCTCGTATATTTGTTAGTTCGTCGAAATACAAGTTCAATATTTACGAAATTGAAGTAACAGAATAATCAAACTTGTTAACTGAATAATCAATCAACTAACCAATTAAAAATCTAGTCTCATCTAACACAAATTTTATATATTGTTCAAATCGTTTTCTAAAATTTTGAGAAAGTTCTAGTTATTAATCCACGCTCGTGACATAACATCAAACTTCCACGAGACAAACAATAATGCACTGCCTTAAACCATACAACACTGCCTCTTGCTGAATTCTAAAATCATTTCAAAAATCTTGTCACATAAAAACTGATTCATTAAACTTACAATAAAGTAACTCTTAACAGTTAACAATATTAATATTCATAAGTATAGAAATTACAGTCACTAAATCATTAAATAAATGTATGTAAAACTACAATTACAATTTTGATAAGCAAAACGAAATTATTCTTTTTTACTTAAACAGTCCAATCGCCGATTATTTTGCTTGTCTTCTTTTCCATGGTTTATGGCATGAAGATGGGACTACTTCTTATCTTTTATCATTACTTCTCACTTTGTCAATTAGGGAATTCTCTAGAGGCAGATGGTTTAGAGAGAACTCACTGGTGGCTCAACCCATGAGATACTATCAAAGTGATCTCAAAAGGAACCTTGGGTTTTTCGGCAGTTGTTCTTCATGTGATGAAGTCTTCTCTAAAGCTGATCAGTTAGCTGCTCTTCCACCAACTTAACTATAAAGATGATTATGATGGATAGACTTTGGTTTTGATTCTGCTTTGTTGCACTTTAGGTTCGTTGTCTTCATTACCTTCTATTTCTGTCTTTGTTGTTCTTGGAGGTTCAAATTCTGGTGGTGTATTTATCTGTAGTGCACAATGATTTCTTGGTCATAGACTGTAGAAACTATTTTAAATAAGTCTAACCTTACATATGTGCATAAGTAAATTCCTAATTTATGTTTTTCTCTTAATGTCAGTTATTCACACATATATGCAATGTAGAGAAGCTTACCAAGGCGAGAGTAACTTTCATAGCACAACATAACATTTAAAGATAACAAGAGACATGTTGGTCCATTGAGGCTGTTCTATTCACTAAGAAAAACCACCACATTCAGTTCTGATCATTTAAGTATTCATCGACCCTTTACTTAAATACCCCTTCACTGCATCTATCATATCTATTATTCTAAACGTCAATTATACTGTTAAAAACAAAAACTGTCCCAGCTGAAGACAACTCCTACCCTTCTAGAAGTCACATCTCTGTGTTGGCCTGTTCCTTAATGTTGTTAAAGTTGGTCCTTTTAAATGAGGCGAAACATGTTCACTACTTCATCCATTCCATTTGGAAAGTATTTAAAACTTATTCGTTTTTCATCATATGTTAGTTTTTGATTAGGCGATATTGTACAATTGATTTGTTGAATTTTGTAACATGATGAAATAATGGTGTAGCTGGAGTAGTCTAATTCAGTTCTTGCAGTTACAGAGAGCACAAACGTACTCTTTGTTTGTTTGGAATTAAGCACAAAGCTACACAATGAGCTATTTGTACTCTGCTCACTATGGGTATCGAAACCAAATTTCTAGCGTTATAAGTCCGCAGACATTCCACTGTGCCACTGGGGGGCACACAAGAGTACTGATAACAGTTTTAGACTACACTGGTTTTCCTATTCCATATCAATAAATAGGTTATAAATCGGCAAATCTGAAGGAAGACATTAGTTGTGATCGGGATACCATGGCCACACGCACTGATTGGCTGTCTCAGCGATGACGTCATAGTTCCACGAAGTGATACAAGAGGGTATGATGATCGCGCAGACAGTTCGCGAGTGTGAAGATGAACGTGACATCAACTTTATAATAACAATCAAAGTCTTAAAATTAACATTTTATCTAATTTACATAATGTTGTATTTATAGTTGTCAGTGTAAAAGGATTTTTATCACAATTAGTTTCGCTTTATAAGCAAAACATTAAATATATTATTTTAATATCTAGTTCTTATCAATTTTATAGTTTTCATTTATATATTTCATTGTGTGCGTTTTCCCAAGGTGGATGGTGTTATTATAGGCAGATAGTTCAATAGGATGATGAGCTCATCATGTGGTGTCGTAGCATGTGATGAACGTCTATATTTAATTATATGTAAATCTATTAATTGTATTTTATATTGGTTTAACATAACAAGAAATATGTTCTCGGCAGTGTAGTTCTTGTCACATTTTTACACTTTATTATTTTCTCACAATAAAGATTTTGCAATCTGATCTACACAAAAAGACATACCTGTTTAGGATGTATTTACATGAAAACGTTTTGTAGCAAAATAATGAACAAACATATCATTGACATCTTTGTGAAATTCAAATTTAGATAACAGTTTTCGTTTTGACACACGTCTGCAACAATAATAAGTACAATATACACAATATTGTCCACACACAGATGGAAATGGTCCTTGCAGTATTATTTTGTCGTAAGTCTATGTTCGGCAGTTTTTACTGATGAAATTTCTTATGTTAAGGTAATGTGGAGGCAGTCCTAATGGATTCAGATATTCCTCTTTCTCATCATAACCAAAGTAAATACAGATCCAGTGGCTACCAAGTTTATGACTGGGATCCAAACTGATGATGTATATTGGATTTTCTGTATGGTCAGGTAGTTGATTCCTGGCAAACACACCTCCAAGCTTCTTTCGTGTACACAAATTTTGTGTGAGTATCTAATATATTTCTATAGTGAACATAGCTTCTTAGATATGGGTTATGATGTTTCTATACTGATCAATTTCTACAATTTACTGGAATTCTGCTTTGGCAAAAACATTTACAGTGCTGGGTAAGACATTACCAAAAGTATTTCAATTCGTAAACTTCCCTCTTTCACCAAGTTAATGTGTAAATCTTTAGCAAATAGATGGGGTGTCAGATCAAAGGCAAAGTGTGTAATCATCATATCTTATATCGATTCATTGATCTTGAAAGTGTTTACCTGTTCCACTAAATTATGTTTCATAGCTTCGTGAATACAGTTCAGCATCAAAATCAGGTTGTAAAGGTGGGCATGAATTTGTTTTCCACCTACATTGATTATCATGAAATTGATACTGTAATTGCGCGGGTTCTTCTTCCAAGATTCATTAAATGCATCGTTATCAACACAGCCTATAACAAGACACGTGGGTACTTTACCTAAAATCGCATTATCGATAGATGCTTATAAGTTTCCCTGAGGAAATGAAAACGATTTGCACACTACATATTTCAAAGGATATTTAGCCATTTCTTTCTGAAATACTCTAGCGTGTGATAGAACGACTGACAGACTGATCGTGACTTTTCTTTGTAGATAGAAACGTATTGTAGTAACATTTTGAATGCCGATTCATTGTTTGGCATAATAAAAAGTGAATCTTTACTTTGTATGAGCCAGAGTTTTAAACTTACACCAATGGGTAAGAACTTGTTATGCAAAATAATATCCGAAAGTAGATGACCGATCTTGTCAACTGTTTGTCTATCAGCGTATCTATGTGCCGGTCTTTGATTTCCTCTTTGTCAGATATACATGACTGTTTTCGTTTAAGTTTAATGCGAGAGTTGTAAGTTAGATAGTTATAAAGCGCAAGTGTTAATTTAGTTAATTTTTAGAGGTGTTAGTTTATCTCTAACCTTCATGTGTCTGCTCACTGTTTATTGACCTACGTATATCTGATTTTTGACCTCTATTAAACCTTAGGGAAAATATTGTCTGATCCTGGAGATTTATTTCTAATGATTCAATGCTTACCACAAAGTGGTTAATATCTACATGTTTCAGGTAATTACAATATAAGGAATGTTCAGAGCTTGGTATATTGTTAAAATCTTTTTCTTAAAATCAGGCGAGAAAAAAACAACAACAAAAACATTTACAAGTTCAGTCATATCATGGCTACAGCGAAAGCTTTATCACCAGCAGGCATTCTTGAAGTGCTTATTCCCACTTTAACACTGCAATTACCTTTAACATTTCTTGGCACCCCAGTGGCCCGGACGTATGTCTACGGACTTACAACGCTAGAATCCGAGTTTCGATACTCTTGGTGGGCAGAGCACTGATAGCCCATTGTATAGCTTTGTGCTTAACTTCAACCAACTTAACATTCTTTAAAATACCTTGTTGTTAGTTTTAACGTTATGAGGCAACTGATTTGTCTTAAGTCCTTTTGATTTATTTAAACAAAGTACCTAGCTTTCCTTTAGTTTTGTAAACATTCCAACATATTTGTCAATTGAAAACATTTCAAATTTGCGGCATTTGTCCATAATTAATCAGTTAAGTTTAATCTTCCCTGTTATGTTGTTTTCTCTTTTAAGAACAAGTCTGTTTTTAATTAAAAGTAAGTTATTACTTAAAACTACCATAACTAAACTTTTACATCCAGTTAACTAATGATAAGTCTTGTGTCATGGACTCAAAATTGGCTTTCTAAAATTTAGGCATTTATTTTTTATCTGAGCATATAGCTAGTCTTCAAACCTAATTAGTCATTGCTAATTCTTCCCCAAGTGTTCCATTACTTTACCTCTTATAACTATATCCTCATTAGTGATTAAGAATAAATCTAAATGCTATCGGATCCTGACCATTTGTTATAGAAAATTATCGCTCCGCACTTGGGCTGTGGGTGAATTATAAGAGTGAACGATCAAATTCCGCTATATGATTAGATTAGAGACGCCCACGTGAGTAGTGTTGACTAGCTGCTTTCCCTTTAGTTTATTACTTCAAAATTAGCACACGTGGTCCTCAAAGAGCTTTGTGGGAAATTCACAAAGTACAGACAAATAAACAATCTAATTGATTCCACACTACCCCAATTAATTTGTCTAAAATTAAAGAATCTCATGAGTATTACATCAATATATTTATTGATAACAATCCTAATATCATTATATAATTTCAATGACATCGTCTGTCTGATCGGGTGGCCTATAGCGACTGGCAATGAAAACTTTTACACTCTTGAATCCCTTGATTGTCGCACACATAGATAGAATCTCTTAACATTCATTTGACGCCTTCCGTCGAAAAACAAAGAGCCATAAAATTATATTTCTGAACACTAATACTTACAAAATAAACCAAAATTTGTTAGTATATCATTTTCTTAAAGTTATTTTATTTTTCCCCCATATTAAATTTTCAAAATTACCTTTCATTGACAGCAACATTTTATAGATTATTAAAGTACATTACACTAGGAATTATACGAGAAGAGTTTTAACATGTCATCTTTAAAACGGTAAGTGCTTTTATACGGACGTCCATCTTTAAAACGGTAAGTGCTTTTATACGGACGTCCATCTTTAAAATGGTAAGTGCTTTTATACGGACGTCCATCTTTAAAACGGTAAGTGCTTTTATACGGACGTCCATCTTTATATGGTTATTCGTAAAATTTATTGGTTAGATTTTTACTTATTCATAATGTACACTTCAGCAACTTAATCCAGCGTACACAGTAACGTTTGTTGCCAAGTAATGTGCTGACATAAATAGCATTTCGATCACTTCAATGTCAGATATATCACTTCAATGTCGGAAGAGCCCAGGTATTGAGCGAAATACTTCATCAGTACTGGATATTGAAGGTCTAGTGTAGTTAAAACATTATTATACATTTTTTTATTTTTAACTAAAATTGGGTAATGTATGATTTGCGCAAGTGTCAAGAAGTTCTCGATGCTCATCAGGGTTTGTCTAACAAAACCATTTCCAAGGTATGTAGGTGGGAAATATCAAATAATAGTTTTTTCTAAAATTCCTTAGAAATATCTAGTATTTAAATCTTCTTTGATTACTAGACAAGTTAAATTTTTAACTCAGTGATGAAAATATATAAATTTCATTTTTTTATATGTACACCAACAGAAGAAGAAAGGAGTGGTCTCATTACTTTCTTACAAGATAAATAGTAACAAAATGGAAATTTAAAAACCTGCAAATCAGGATCGCAAAAAAAGTAAGCAGACAAGGCTGGAAATACCGTAGACATTATTTACTCAAACTACAAGCCCTTGTTTTGGCTCCATGCTGTTACCTAGAATTACATTTAATGGAGTAAATTAGGGACGGCTATGCGCAGATAGCCGTTGAGTAGCTTTACACGAATGTCCGAAAACAAACATACTGTTTTTGCTGCATTAGCGCAAGCGACATACGTGGTACTATTTCTTTTCTTTTTAAAATGTGTTGAGTAGAAATGGCTAAATGTCAGTAACGAGTTAGAAATCCACTCTTAATTAGATTTTCTCTTCTTCGAGATATTCAGTGGATTTTGCCATACTTCCATAGTGTTTTTTCATCTATACGAATGTTGTCTTTATGCGTTGTTTGTTTATTTGAAAGGAATTTATTACTACACTTTCATAGTTAATTATGCTTAAACCCTGGAGTCTCTGACTCCATTTGTTTGGCTCCCCCAGTGGCACAGCGGCATTGCTGCGGACTTATAACGCTAAAAACCGGGTTTCGATACCCGTGGTGGGCAGAGCGCAGATAGCCCATTGTGTAGCTTTGTGCTTACCTTCAAATAAACAAACTGACCTTTTTTACGCATGTATCGCATAAGGTGCTCATTGAAGTTGAAAATTTTAAAACCCTTACTGTTGTTTTTAAAATATTTATTTTAGAATCCTTACTGTTGTTATTTAAAGTATTTCTACAAGTATATTTTTGCTCGTTTGTTTGTTGTTTGTGAGCCAAATTGAGTTATCTGCTATGTCCACAGCGGGTAATCACACCTAGGATTTTAGTGTTCTAACTCCGAGTTATCTGATGTTTCCACAGCGGGTAATCACACCTAGGATTTTAGTGTTCTAACTCCGAGTTATCTGCTGTGTCCACAGCGGGTAATCACACCTAGGATTTTAGTGTTCTAACTCCGAGTTATCTGCTGTGTCCACAGCGGGTAATCACACCTAGGATTTTAGTGTTCTAACTCCAAGTTATCTGCTGTGTCCACAGCGGGTAATCACACCTAGGATTTTAGTGTTCTAACTCCGAGTTATCTGCTGTGTCCACAGCGGGTAATCACACCCAGGATTTTAGTGTTCTAACTCCAAGTTATCTGATGTGTCCACAGCCGGTAATTACACCCAGAATTTTAGTGTTCTAACTCCGAGTTATCTGCTGTGTCCTCAGCGGGTAATCACACCCAGGATTTTAGTGTTCTAGCTCCGAGTTATCTGATGTGTCCACAGCCGGTAATTACACCCAGGATTTTAGTGTTCTAACTCCGAGTTATCTGCTGCGTCCTCAGCGGGTAATCACACCCAGGATTTTAGTGTTCTAGGTCCGAGTTATCTGATGTGTCCACAGCCGGTAATTACACCTAGGATTTTAGTGTTCTAACTCCGAGTTATCTGATCTGTCCACAGCCGGTAATTACACCTAGGATTTTAGTGTTCTAACTCCAAGTTATCTGATGTGTCCACAGCCGGTAATTACACCCAGGATTTTAGTGTTCTAACTCCAAGTTATCTGATGTGTCCACAGCCGGTAATTACACCCAGGATTTTAGTGTTCTAACTCCGAGTTATCTGATGTGTCCACAGCCGGTAATTACACCCAGGATTTTAGTGTTCTAACTCCGAGTTATCTGATGTGTCCACAGCCGGTAATTACACCCAGGATTTTAATGTTCTAACTTCGAGTTATCTGATGTGTCCACAGCCGGTAATTACACCCAGGAATTTAGTGTTCTAACTCTGTAGACTTACCGCTGACACGCCGGAAGACTATTTTATTTTTTTGCCTAAATTTACACATAGCTAACTTCAAAGGCATCATGAAAGAGTTGGGATACACAAATCATATGTCGAAGTTTAAAGAATAGTTAATCATTTTCAGCTATTATCAACAATAAACACAAAACGAGAAGAACAACAGTAGTATTCAACAACTGCAAATCAAAATGTGTTCGATGGGGTGTGGATAAACTTGCCACATTAAGACACATTATTTTCTGTTTTACAATTAAGTAAATGCAGCGTTTTGAAGTTTGTGCTCATGACCCAATGTTGTGAGTTTCTTACGATTTTGAGAATATAAAAGTATTGTAGGCTACTTAGATGGTTTATTGCTAAAGGTCGATTATAAAATGCCATCTGGAAGTTTCTTTAATGTCTAGGCCTAACCTAGTCTCTCGGATCTTTAGGACGAATGGGAAAAATAAGTATTGTTTAAAATACTGAAGTGAGTGAGATAATAAGTTAGTCATGGAGTTAGAGAGAATTAATCAGAGAGCTAAGAGAACAAGTCAGCGAGTCAGTTGGTTGATTAGTGAATCTGTTACGGTGTTATTAACCGATTACCGACTGAGTTAGTCAGATAGTTTTGAGTTGTGGTGTAAATAGGAGAAGAAATTTGCAAGTAAGTGATCAAGTTTTATTTGTGAGTTAAGTCTATTAACGAAAATAAGCATGTAAAACTTGTACACTTGAAGTAATTAAGTGCACTGAACTTTGCATTAATTTAACAAATAATCACAAAGAACTGACACAATGGTAGGTATGTTTATAATATAAGTAGAAAAAGAAAAAAAGAAAGAAAAGAGGAGTGATTATATCCAAGCCGATTATATCACACAAATCAGTATTTTTCGCATACTATCAAACAAGATAATTAAAAATTATTAACTTAATACTTACAGTATTTATAAATGTTAGTGGAGTCAAAACAGGGATTTGTAGTTTGAGAAAATAGTGTAGACACTGTTTCTAGCCTAGTTTCTAGACTAGTTTTTTAAAGTCCCTAGTTGTAGGCTTGAAAGTATAAATTTTGAGTCAACTTGATTCTGTTTTTTATGACAATCCCTATTCCCCTTTTTAAATTACCAATTTTGAATTATCATGTTTCTTAAGTTTTTTATGCCCATTTATGTAGAATAAATTTGAAGTTACGTATATGTATTCAGTTCAATGTTACATTTTTTCAAATGTTTACTTCAATGTTACATGTTTTTCAAATGTTTCCTTCAATGTTACATGTTTTTCAAATGTTTACTTCAATGTTACATGTTTTTCAAATGTTTACTTCAATGTTATATGTTTTTCAAATGTTTACTTCAATGTTACATGTTTTTCAAATGTTTACTTCAATGTTACATGTTTTTCAAATGTTTACTTCAATGTTACATGTTTTTCAAATGTTTACTGCTGCATTAGTTTTTTTTCCATCTAACTATTATTTACTGAGCCAGGTGGTTTTGTGCCTGATGTTTCGTGTAATCAAGCGTTTAAGAAGCGAAGTACGATAATCAGTAGAGATTTTCACCACTCACAAGAGTAGAGAAACCTACTATGGTAATCGTCTACTGTTATAAAACTCATGAAATAGTTGTAGAATACCACGTAGAGACAACGTACAACAGGGAACTTGAGAAATGATGAATCCTCAACGTGACAGTTTCCAATTAAAGCACTATAAGTTGCACAAATTATTTTCCAAATAATGAGCATTAGTAAAACACCGGATTTTTGCAATGGCGGAAAGTGAAGAAGTGTTTTGAAGATTTAAATTTTGGAAGTGAGCCAAATTGAAAAGAAGAACAACAAAAAAAGATGCAATGATCAACGAACTGAATTTTATAAACAAACAAACCAAGACAACTACAATCTTACTTTCAAAGTTTCACAAATTACTAGGGGTGTACTTCGCCATAAAACCAAAAACTGATTTCATCAAAACATTTCTTGAAGAATTATCCACCAAATCAAAAAGATTACTAACGGAAATTAAAACAAGATTTAGTTTCAAATAAAGGAATATTTCTAATTAGCAAATATACGTAATAACCTCAACATCATCATCAGAAAAGCAGACAAAGGCCAAACCATCATTTTACTGAATAAAACAGTGTGCATTTGAATGATGAATGAAGGTTTAAATTACTCCAACGAATACTTAAAACTGGATTAAAATCTCAACAGTCTGTATGAAAAACAAATGAACAAACTCCTAAAAATACTCGAAAAAGAAGGTTGCATAACCCAAGCTTAGAAGCTTGTTACAATACACAAATGACAGAACACCTCAGTTCTATTGACTGTCAAAAATTGATAAAACACCTATGAAAATGCGTTTCATAACGCTATAATATCACCCTAGTCTTCCTTGGGCCATAATCTTAACAAATATCTGATCTGGAGTATATCAGCGTATAACAACTCAGAAAATATCATCAAAACACCTCATATTTTATTGATTCCTTAAGAAAATTGAATCCTAAACTCAAAATGGCAAGTTCTGTTGTGCAAAATTAATAAACTCTACTTCCAAGACAGAAAGCCTAAAAACCTGCGATTAAATTAATTACCAAAGACCCGAAACGTAAAATTTCGACATCGTTACCAAAACATCTAATGTTATTTAACCTCGCCATGAAATTATGTTTTAAATTAAATGACATCACTTATCTATGGGGATTTTGAGTCCTTTTTAACTTACCATATAATACTGAAATATGATATGTGATATAGAGGCCTAACATATTCTGTGATTCGCCGTACCATCCACTGTGGACTTACTGTTTCGCCTGTTCAAGGTCCACAAGAAAACTTAAGTCAGCAAACAAAAGAAAGTTGTTTTTAATGGTATTTCATTCCAGCCAAGGGAATGCTAGTAGGCCATCAAAGAGCTATGCCCTCTCTTTGGCTAAGAGCTGAACGAAAGTATGGAGATAAAAGCTTGTAAGCAAAGGTTAAGAGATCCAGACAAAAATGACGTTACTAGGAAGAGCATGAAAACTATCAGAAGGATGGATATGACATTGGTAAAGAGCAGGGACCAGAAGAAGAAGAAGAAGATGAGTGATGGAAATATTTAAAATATCAATCCATCTGCCCTCGGGAGAAATGTCATCTGATAGATTTGGTTGCAGAAAGGCATTATGATTGGGATCGTCTTGAGGAAGCAACTTAACATAAAGGTTCAATAAATAATCAACAGGTGTAAGGCTTTGCGAGGGTTTTTCACTGGCATGGAGAGAAGATAATTAAATATGACAATAATATTCTGAAAACAGCAGTGAAGGTCATGGAGATGTGAAATAATACACAGGAAGGAGATGTGATTACAAACGTCCAATGTAGGCCTAGGGGTTTGCCATGAAAAGCAAGATGAAGAACATGCCATTCCAATACCTAGAGGTGACAAAACAAATTGGAAAAAGCCAAAAGTCATGCTGTGTGACTTTATGTAAGGCAGGGTTGAATGAAGGCCTTGTATGTATTCAAAATAAGGGGCGTATTCCAGCCCCAAATAGTTCCTGATAATCAACGAAGGAGAGGGAGACGACAGGTGATAGTTGTCATCTGAGCCTTCCAGGTAAGACGTTTGTCAAAAGGTAAACCTAAATATTTTATTGTATCAGAAAGCTGAATTTGAATCAATTTGAACACCAAAAAGGAGCTTATTGTAACAAAGACAGAAGTTATGCTTAGATGGACCAAAAATTATGCCTTTGGTTTTGATGGCATTGGTGGAAAGATGTCAGTGATAGCATTAAGTAATAGCATACTGAACAAATTCTTGAGTTTATGTGTTTCTTGATGCTGAGTTTATAATATTTGGACGCGAGTCTGATAAAGCGCTCTTTTAAGAGAGGGAGTTCTGCCAGGGGGTGAATGTATTCAGGTGGAGTGTACATGGATAGTCTTTAAGTTATTTTAATTGCTTTACTTTGAAGTACTTGTATTCTGTTATATTGTTAATCTGTCATGTTACATATTACTGCATTCCTATATTCAAATAGCGGTCTGATATAAGCTCTGTAAATTGTGATAATAGTTTATTGCCTTTATTGCTGCCACCGATACTTTTTAGATAATTAATTCTAATACTGGTTCTCGTTATGATTTCCCTAAAGTGCTTGTGCTAATTGAGAGTAGTGGTGAAGGTTAGACCTAGGAACTTGATGTGGTTAGATAATTTGAGTTATTTTACTTCTCGCTTAAAGAACTCGGTGGTTTTACCCACATGCTCAGTATGTTTTGGTTTATTTGTAAGTTTATTTGCTTTCATGCTGTTATTAACTAAAAGATGTGAACAAATAATGCACTGCAGCTGTACTTCGTTATTAACAATTCTGTAAGTTAAACCAAATTTTATATGATATTTCTGGTTCTTACACACTTACCTTTTTGGTTTATTGTTCAGTTTTCCGACAGAAGCAGTAGACACGAAAACCGAAGGAGCACTTGGCGCAACTGAAGAATCATCAATTTGTTGTTCTTCATTATCACCATCATTGAACGTACTTTGCCAATATGTATCAACCATGTTTTCGACAAACTATTAAACACACACTAATATTCAAAACTTGAAACTAACAATCTCAAAAATGTGTAAACAAATTTATGATATCTCGGTAATCCAATAAACAGTCTCGTTAATAATGGTTGGAGACGGCTTGAATAGGTAATAAATAAAAACTTTAATATAAGTTTAACATAACAGCAAATGTACAACGTTTCGACAAGGTTTTTTCATCATCAGGCACAAAAACTTGTCGAAACGCAGAACATTTGCTGTTATGTTAAACTTA
>NW_013668255.1:111422-117067 GCF_000517525.1 Limulus polyphemus
TAAGTTTAACATAACAGCAAATGTTCTGCGTTTCGACAAGTTTTTGTGCCTGATGATGAAAAAACCTTGTCGAAACGTTGTACATTTGCTGTTATGTTAAACTTATATTAACGTTTTTTTTCATTATCCATTCAAGCCGTCTCCAACTATTATTAGTCTCAAAGTGGGTTTCTCGTCATCGAAACAGTCTCGTTGCTCTTTGCATGGGCTACATTCCCATAAAATTGGTTTATAAACATTATTATATGATAATTAGGCTTCCGGTTTATTCTATCTAATGCATCTCTGCACCTTGATTAAGAGAGCGGTATTTAAATGCTTCTAATAAAATTAGTTTTTAAAAGTTTCACTTGGGATGTGTAAACAGCATAAACGACAATTTATGTGGAATTAATCAACTTTCTTCTTTAGCTAGCAACAAAAATAACAAACATACGAAGATAAAACAATAAATACATTGTAGATTTAATTAGTTAAGTGTGCGTGAAGAATAAAATATTAATTAAACAGGTTCGAGGACGACTGATCAGAGTCACCTGTCAACTCGGTTCTACTTATGAAATAAAGACTTCTCAGTGCTTGTTTCTATAATCTAAAAATATACATATCCATAAGCACTGTATGTGGCAACTTGAACAGTATGTCTTCATATGGAATAGCATGAATATCCATTTCATTCCTAGTTGCTTGAAACATGCAATTATTAAATGGGAAGTATGATTGGAAGCCTTCTAGGTTTCGTTTCCAGATGGTGCGTATTGTTGCCTTGATCATGTAGATAGATTTTGCCACTGACCTATGTGTTCATGGATTTTCACCTCTTACACTGCATACCATGGCTGGGCAATGACTCATTAGAAATATCGTTTTTATGGTCCTAGTGCCTGAAGTTGATTTATATTTCTTTGTTTTCAAAACCGTTAAGTACAATGGATATTCCCATCATTCAATTTCAAATCCCCGATCTGAATGTATCTTTATGATCTATATGAGTGTATGAACATTTTCTATTAGAAAGGGCTGTTACATACTATTCTCAAAAGTCATCAGTGTTTGGTAGCCTCACACTACCTACATAATGTCAAATATATGAATCAAGTTGATTTATATTTATATATTTTTCAAAGCTGATAAGTAAAAGGGATATCTCCATCATACAAATTCTAAATCTCCCATCTGAATGAATCTTTATGATCTATGTGAGTTCATGAATATGTTATGTCAGAAAGAGCTATTACATAATCTTCTCAAAAGCCATCAGTTTTTGGTGTTCTCATACTACCTGCATAATGCCAATGTCAAAATATAACTCTATAATGCCACTCTACTGCGACTTTATATCGGCTGTGGTTGTCACGTAACTTGCCGATTTGCATATTCAAAATCGTTTTAATATGAATTATTTCACCCCAATATATGTATCTGTGTTAGATACATGGTGAGCTAAAATTAACATAAATAGAATCACTGAATTAACAAGATTCTCAGAATGATGATGCTTCATTATTTTTGTAAAAGCGTTATATTGTTTTTAATCTATTTAATATTCCAGTTTTGGCCATAATAAGTTTCATTTTTAACTACACTTTCATATACTATGTTTAAAAGACATAGCTGAAGAATGAGAGTTTTTGTTTTAATGTAAAGCAGTACAGTAAGATATTTGCATTCTGTTCACCATGGGTAATCAAATCCCAGATTTTAGCACTATAAGTCAGAATGTTATCGCTGACCAAAAATTAAACATCCATTAAACTGTTAAGTCTATTATATGAAATAAAATGACTTTGAATCAGACCAAACAAACTATATTTTGTGAAAAACCTACCTGCACAGAAGGATTAAGATTTTATGAATAGTTGATGTGATAAAATTCAATCTATCAGAATGGGATTGGTCAAGTTGACCAATCTTGGACTGTGAAACTATACATACTATAAATTTCATTTTACTAAAAAGTATGTATTCACAAAAGTTAGACGAGTATGACAAATTTATTGATATACATTGATATATATATATAGCTTTTAGTAAATAATGAAAGTCTGTTATGCACAAAAAATCAAAGTATTTAAAAACATTTTCGAAGCCTTTATTGAGTCAGTCTTAGTAAGAGGTAATATTCATGCTAAAATTTGTTTGTTTGTAAACTCACCCTTGTTCCACCAGGAGACCCATTCTAAAAATAAAAATACTTTTTTTCATGTTTTATTTGCATAACCCTTTGAACCTCTTGTAAAACATTATATTTCAACTCATGTTTTTCATCCCTATCTATAGAGAAATCAATGTAAAGTGAAATGAACGATTTAAAAATGCAAAATAAAACGAACAGTATTATTTTTTCTATCTGCACTGACTCTAATATTGATCAGAAAGTTCCAAATTGCTCATCTTAACAGTTTCAACTGTTAACGTTTTCACATCTGTTTTCTTTTAATCTCATATTTTTATTCCTATACTTTGTATCCACTTGTGCAGTAAACGTCGCTTTTGAAGCAATAACCCACAGTGGAAGTCATTAGCTGTTTCTGACACTAGTAATATAAAGAACCCCTCGTGCTACTTAACTCAAGCTAGCGAACTTTAGACTTTTTAATGTAGTTTTGCTAGGTTAAGATGAGAAGTTTTGAATTTTACATTTTAGTTACTCTTCTTAAACATATACAACAATAAACAGAAAATATACATGAAAAACAAGGATTTGTAGTACTCACTGCATACTCGAGCTGTTTGCTCTGTAGTAAAGATATTAGACATGCTACCCTAAACCTCTCTGAATGTCACAAATTTGGGCGTAAAAAATGATTTATGGAGCTCCCAGATATGAAATTCAGAAAACAAAACCTATATTTGTCACGTTACAAAACTACTAAAATTTATCCGGCTTTCTAAATATATTAAAAATATTGTATTACTGTTTGGAGTATCAATTCTGATCGAAACAAAACCTGTAATTGTCCTCATTTGACGTTTTACGATAGCAAAAGTGAACGCAAAATTGGAAGATTTACATAGAGGAGAATGATATTATTTTGTTGGTTATAGGCTTGTCCATCAGCCAAGTAAGGTTGATTATCAAACAATCTCGAAACACAGAGAAAGAGAGGGAGAGAGAGGAGCTTTTCTGATGAATTTGAAAGTTTATTTATATCTCAGTAATTTATGAAAGTAGGATTTGGTTTAGTTTCGGTTTGTTTTAAATTTCGCGCAAAGAAAGTAGGAGGTTCAAAATTTAGAAGCGTGTTTATAATTATATATAATTTGTGTTTAAAAATGCAACAACATTTTTTTAGAGGTTAAAAAAGTCTAAAGTGAGAAATTGGAACTCAGACAAATCACATGAGAGACAACAATGAAGTTTGATATTTTTGAAATGTTTCTTTGTTTGAAATTAAGAAGTTAAAACTTGAATAATATAAAACTTTTCATTCCAATTTTATTGACATACATTGATAATAAAGTGGTTTAATGAAGTTTTAAATGTAACACTGGAAAAGGATATGCCATGCGCACTTTGACCAGGTCATACCAAAATAGTTCTCAAATATTTCGGGAAAACTGGATGAAAATTAGTGAAAGAGGTTAAGTACAATGATGAGGTAGCTGTAAATAAATAATGATATTTACTTTATTGAATTTTCTATCCATAATTGAGAATAAGGGTGATATACACAATAATTTCAAATGTATTTTAAAATGGATAATAAAATTTTCCTTAATTAAACAAGTGTTTTCTAATGAAAATACAATGTTGTTAATTAACAAACTACATAATGTCAATTTAATCTAAAATGTGAATGCTAGCTTGAATTTTCCTTAATTAAAAAAGTGTTTGCTTATGAAGATACCATGCCATTAACAAATTACATAATGACAATTTAATGCAAAATGTAAATACCAGCTTGAACTTGAAATTAGCTGACTTCAGGATAAAATGAACAACAAACTGCTTAGTGTGCCTAGACTTTGAAGGGTTCGTGTTTGGATCCCGTTGCCGTGAATAGTTGGTGTTGATGATGTTAAGTAGCTGACTTCTCTGTTGTAGATGAGTTGAAAATTAGGGATGACAAAAATGGATTTTTTTTCTCCAAAAAAGGCATTGTCTGGGAAGCAAATGAAACTAGATAAAATATATGTTTGTACATTTTTTAAGTTAGCAGTTTCTCATTTTGTACATGAAATACATAAATGTTCAAAGTCTTTTTTAGTTTTCGTTTAGATTGGAAAACTGGCAAAAGTAAGAAAAAAAAACCGCACATAATAATTGGAATAACATAGATTGCTTATTAATGTTAAGAAATCGGATGTAAATAATTCTAATATGTTAAATTCTATATTAATATATTATAAAGAGAGAAACAGGATCCTTAAAATGTGATTACTTCTGACTTCACTTGTAATTGTTACATTTATTCGATGCAATAAACAATTAATTATTTAAAATATAGATTATAAAGGAATCACTGAACAAATGACTTCTATAAAACGAGTTTGTTTTTGGAAAATGTCTTGAAGAGGAATAATTCAAAAACATTATAATGTGTATATATACATATATAAGCATCTGCTACAAGCTGTTACAAGGTTAATGTGAATGTGTGAATGTAAAACAAAAAATGTGAGAAACATGCAGAGATGTACGATATATCTAACTCAGGTTCATGTAGAATAAATACGATGCAAGTGAAGTTAGTCAAAATGCAGAAACTTTGTTTGGTTTAATTGTTTCTAGAGAATTTGTTTTGTTGAATTTCTTGCAAAGGGCTATCAGCGCTAGTTATCCATAATTTTGAAGAGATATACTACAGGAAATGGAACCATTTAATCAACAACATCCATTACCAGCTCTTCAGCTGCTTTTGTCATACTGAATAGTGAGATTTCACCATCACTTTCATAAAGAACTCATGGCACGAACGTATGATTTAAAAAAATTAACTTTGGCGATAAGGAGGCACGAACCATGGAACCTTTTATCTGTTGTCCAGCCTATTAACCATGGGGCAACTCTCAGCGCTGTATCGAGAAAGATTTGACAAAATGTGAGAATCTACACGTCATTTTAAATTTGTTACTGAGTCAGAATGTAAAGCCAATGACAGTAATTGAAATGGAATAATGTTTTAAGTTAGATTTTATACATAGAACATTTTGTATGTTAGGAAAAGCAAGCAAATTTTTTATTGCGCACATTATCTGACCTTCCTTTAAGACGTGAAAGACGATCAATCACATTAACGCTAAGGCAACAACATCCATTCGTGTTATAAAAACCACTTGCTTCAGTATAGAATTTTGTGTATTCAGTGAAGATCCGTAAAAGCTAAATTCTTGAAATTTTTAAATCATTTAAAGGACCTGTTTAATTTTGCTTATGTGTAGTAATTTTGTGTTAATAATAATAAAAAAGATAAGTTGATTTAATGAGAATGGTAAATGTCATTAATAGGATAAACGTTATATAAAATCTTGGTTCCAAAAGTAGTACCAACTATCGCTACATTAGGTTTATTAAACTTACGACTTTGGTATATATATATATATATATATATATATATATATATACTATACTACTCTTATTCTTCTTTCTTATTTAATTTTAAGTTTAATTTTTATTTACGTTATTGTTATTTTATTTATTT
>NW_013668255.1:118067-130903 GCF_000517525.1 Limulus polyphemus
TTAAGTTTAGTTTAACTTAACGTTAACGTTAGTATATATATATATATATATATATATATATATATATACCATGCATTTCTATCTTCTTGTATTATTAAAGTATTTTTTCTGATTTTGTAATTTATTCTGTATGTGTGCAGGTTTCTTATAACGTAGGGTAAAAAAGCCGTTAAGTTCATCTCGTTTTAGCTGCCATTGCTCCTTTGTCGTTCTCTAGGAGATACTATCTGTTCCACCCATGGATATTGCTGCATATGCATAGCGATGTCGGTAGTAGTGGCTTTCAATTGTAGTTGGCCATATTTCGAGGTTACAGTCTCATCTATGTTTGAATGAGAATAACCACCCATATGAGTAGAACTAATCATTCTAAGTAAATATGGGGCCTTGCATGGTCAGGTGGTTAGGGTGCTCGACTCACAATCTGCGGGTCACGGGTTCGAATACCCGTCCCACCAAACATGCTCGCATTTTCAACTGTGAGGATGTTATAATGTGACGGTCATTCTCAATATTCGCTGGTAAAAGAGTAGCCCAATAGTTGGCAGTGGGTAGTGATGACTAACTACTTTCCATCTAGTCTTTCACTGCTAAATTAGGTATGGCGAGCGCAAATAACCCCTTGTGTAGCTTTGCACGAAATTCAAACAAAACAAACAAACTAAGTAAATACGATGTTTCCTGCAAGGTAGGGAATGTTGGATTTAATCATTCTGCTAGATGATCTTGAATTGTAACATCCCATGCAACAACAGTAAGTACACACACTTGGTTTGCAAATTAAACTACCTTATATTAAGCTTTTCTTTCTTATTCAGACTCAGTTATTTAGAAATTTAGCATTATTCCAGAACAACTAACCTGATCACATCTCCTGTTATTCTTTAGAGATAATAAATTCAATTTGATTCAGATATACCATAGAGAGGACAGAGAGAAAATGTTAGTGCAGTGACCACAGGATATCATATTGCAGAGTTTACTATCTCCATGGAAGTGTGTATTGACCTTCGAAGTATCTCTTTTGCTTCAAGTTTGATAAGCTTCTTATTGATAGAATTTGTATTTTCCACATTTAGAAGGGTATACAACTAAGAATGAGAGTCGGTCACTGAAGGGAGATGGTGGTATGAGAGAGTTGTTCAGTCTATGAGAAATATTCTCCTGGATGTCATGCTTTTGCCAGTGCCTTCAAAGTTACTTCATTCTCATTACAGTCCATGACTCAGGAAGGAGAGTTGTTGATGTTTGGTGCATAAAGAATACCTGTTCATGCTCTTCCCTTCTGGATTGATAACAGTAAACAAGGAAAACTCAAACAATCAAAAATTGTCATTATAGAACTCTCAGTATGACACAAGCCATAGTTACCCAACCCTAACTCTGGTCAGAACTAAATGAGAACATTGGAGAGAAAATGGAAACGCTGTTGGTGAATGATGTTCACCAACAGAAGCTCTTTCATCAGAATGTGATACAGCAGGCAATGGTGAGCTTCTCTACGCTGGGAAGCATATTAATACTATGGATCATTCTGGGGCCTGTGGTCATGCAGAGCTGATGGATGAGCTACTGAGAACATCTCGTCATTCTGCCCTCCTAGAACATGTCGTTCCAGTGTCAGGGCTCCTGAAAGCACCTACAATGTTTTATTTCTAAAATGCCAAGGACATTTCTGTCAGGAGATTGCCAGGAAGTTTTGAAAGATAGGGTCCGGCTCTGTAAGCGAGGCAAAGCAGATCACTCTGCTGACATTCAAGGGTACAGATAAGGAGGATTTGGACCATTTTCTGAAGCATTTCAGGCAGTTGGATGCTTGAAATGGCTGAAATCTAGAACATGCAGTATACAACCTGGTTTTGACAGTCAATCCTTAAACCTTAATGATAACTTAAAATAGGAGCAACTGTGGATTTGTGAGACATTCACTACCAAGTTGCACTGTTGGTTTGACCCAATGGAAAATATATCAATCTATTGGTCTGGGCTTAATGTTCAGAAGAGGTACCATAGAAAGTTTGACTGCTTATAAAAAATTAGGGTACAGACATTATTCACGTATGCACTATGCATATTAAGCCATACTGGTGTGGTAACTATCCAATATCAAGGAAAACTTTCTGTCTGTTTGTGGATGCATGTCCTCCTAAATGTGTTGCCCGATCTAGACCAAAATTGGCATGCTAACTTAATAATTTAAAGGCAAACCAAATGCACATTAAACTTTCCCATATATTGAAAAATTAAAATATGTTCTAGAATAAACCCTATGTCGTTACTGCAGTAGCTATTGTAAATAGTTGAGTTTGAATAAAACTCACATAACAATTCTAGAAATCGAAGACTGTAAACAATATTTTCAGCATTTTGGCTTTTTTTTTCTCTGTAATAACCACGATATACAGAAATAAAATACCCAGCTACGATGCAGAGAATAAAGATATCGGTGCTGTTTAAGTTCCCGCTCTTTCCGAATTTCCAGCATTTAACTTCCAGTTTATACTAGAGTTAGAATAAGCGCTTAAGCCTGAATTAAAGAAATATTTCATAATTTAAATACTTATTAAGATATTTCTTACTTGGTGATGTAGAATCTAGTTCTCTGTAGAAGAAAAAATCAATATTGTCATTAAATTTTATGCATTATATTTACCAAGTTCAGACAGTAAAAATCTTTATCGCATCTCTACTGTGAAATGTGATGCTTTGAACAAGAAGTGATGCAACTGCTTTACCACTTCTGCTAAGTTTAGAGACTCGACTGCTATATCTTCTCACTTTCGACTCCATTCCCTTGTCTTAAAACTATTTTTATCGCAGAAATTTTTGTCATTTTCAGCAAACTTGTGGGTGTTTTTCACGTTTTCAAGAGAATATAAAGACGAAGGAATCTAGTCTCCTTGAAAAAACCTACAATAACTTTAAGGTAAGACATTTAAAGTGCATTACAAATGTTGACATTTTTCTCTCAAGTATTCACCTTTATATGATTTATATGGTAAAGTATTTGATAAAATAACAAAACTAGTTGAATATATATATATATATGGGCCACCTGGGAGCAGACAAACAAAACTTCCTACAATGCCTCAAATGTTAAAGAAGCACCATCGACCAAACATATCAGTCTGTCTTTCTTAAGGAATAAATGACTGAACCTCACACTGTTTGTTCTTTATTTTTATGAAAGTAGCCGGTACTACATTTACCTTTAGTGTTTTTGTCACTATATCAACACTTATCACTTTATCGTGCTTTAATAACTCTAAACAAACATATAGCAAGGCAAGAGCATAAACAAAATTTGACGTGTTCTTAACACTGTTTAATAAGATAATAACAACTTAGTTTGTTTAACAGTGGCTCTTTCTTGTGCTTACTGGTCATTTACTTTTCTCTTTTCAATGTCATCAATATGTAGAGATTATGGAAAGTTTTAAATAATGACATATAAGAAGAATGGAATATTCTAGGAATGATAAGACCTCCCCAAACACTGAAAACAATGTACAATTACTAATTAATCAACTGAAACGTTGTATGTGAACGTTCTTATACTTTAGATGTAAGTACAATAATTTGGAAAAACTGTAATAGAGAAACATTGCCAGTCAATGATGACTTTATAAGAGTTTAGGCTTATTACTGTTCAACGTAATTATTTGCTGTAATTAGAAAAATGTAGTTTTCGTACATAACAATAGGAATCTTATGAAATGTCTTGATTTAAAAAACAAACTAAAATATTTCTTCTGTATTTTTCTCTTTAACTAGTGTATCGTGCTTATAATTCGTAATCAGTATAGCCTAAATTTTAGACAGACATAATCAGATAATTTTCTAAATGTTCGTACAGGTGTAAAGCATGTAAGAGGGACATTCTTGTAAACCAGATGTACAAAAGTCGTAAACTTTATTTTAGATAAAAGTTACATACTATAACGCTTTCTCCATGAATGTGTGTGGTATTCTCAGTAATTGGGTAGAAGCCATGAAATAACTGGAGGTTTGCCGGAAATTATTTTACGGAGCAGAACTTGAACTATCTTACCTTTGATAGAGTTTCAACACTCGCAAAAAGCAATAAAGGAATGTTTAGTTTGGCACCTTTACGGGAGGAGTGAATTTCTATTTGCATTAATGCGAAATTCAGCCCTCAATGTTAGGACATCAAACCACGGCAAAATGCGATGCATTACTCAGGACAACACCAAAGCAAATGCCATGGTTCATTCTGAAAGGAATTTTCCACATATACGCACTTTACACAAGCAAGCATAATATAAGGCAAACATCCTAACATAAGATTTTTGCACTGATTAAATATTTCTGGTGAAATAATAGAATTATAGGCAGCTTTTCAATTTCAACTTCAGGCATCAACTTTGTCATGCTCCACCCATATAATATTCAAATTTCTTGGCAAGTCAAAATCAAGCTGAAAATTGTATTGTTTAATGCTAGTAATATACAGCTAAATAGTCCAAATAATTTTGATGATTAGTATGCTAGACTCAAAATTTGTAGATCATAGGATGAAAACCAAATGTGGAAAAGGCTTGCCTTTTCAGCTATATAGTCGTTATAATATAACAATAAATTCACTATTTGTTGGTGAAGAATAGCACAAGAGTTGATGGTGGGTGCTGCTGGCCTATTGCTTCTTCTATTGTCCTCATTTCAAAATTGTGGACAGTGGCAAATAACTCCACAAACAATATTATTATATTCTTTATTATACAAATAACACAGGATCTCTCCCTCAATGATAGGAATAGTAGTGTGTCTGGGTGGCAGAGTAAGGAACAAGAATTTCCATTAATTGTTTCTTGGAGGTGTTGCATAAACCGTTGGAAAATCGGGTATCTGCTATATCAAATAAGCAATCCATATGATGGTAGCTTATTTTAGTAGAGAGTTATGAGCAGTCAAAGATACAAAAGGTTTTGAAATAGCTGCACCATTTTACCAGCAGTTGTCCCACACAGGAATTGATTATGTCTTTTTTTTATTCTCAAACCAAATTGTACGATTTTTATTCGTTGTCTGTTTGAAGTTGAAAATGTTGTTCTTCACCTTCTGATCTGTTAGAAGGCTATTGTTACTACTATTACTACTGTCCTTGTCAGTACCATACTTTTTTGAGTGCTGTTACAGCATCTATGGAATTGACGGATGGATTTTCCTCAAGAAGGGAAGTCAGAAAGTCCATTGTGATTGCATACACAGTGGCTGCATAGGTTGTATGTCGAACATCTCAGAGCCTTGAACATAAGGTCAAGGAAATAATGGTGATTGATAATGACGTGTGAAATAGTGTCAAAGTTCTATCCACGTTCAGTAGGATTTTGGAGCTATCTGTTGAAGATATATTAGGCTCTGTTCTGATAAACGGATGCAGAGATGAGCGAAGAAAAAGAAGGCTTACATAGTGGACCTGTCGGTTACGTAATAGGAAGTACTGTCCTTAATTATGGAGTTTTTGCTGATGGTTTGGCCAGTTTTTGTTTGGTTTAGAAGGTGTAAGTTTTTGTTTTCATTCTTTTATTTATGCTAAATTTATTATAAGTTTCACCAAAATCATAAATTTCGGAATTTTATGTGCAATCCCTGCCATTGAGGCGCCTCTAGTTGAGGGAATGTTAAAACTAAACTCAGATTTATTCTTTTCGGCTTAATGCCTAGAGTATGTTAAACTATTGTATCTTTAAAAGTAAACTTCACTGCTTCTATTATATCAATACAACGCAACTCGGTCATACTATACACACTTTGACAGAGTGTGTGTTAGTTTGATTTTTAAATACATTTTGATAAAAATAAACGTTTTGTTAATTAAACTGATTAAGCGTGAACTGTTAGTAATGAGTTCATCCGTGAAGACCTCTATCTCCCGGTGTTTCAGTGGTAAATCTGAAGGCTAATAATGCTAAAAATTAGGTTTTGATGCCCAAAATTCGTCCGTGAAAGAGAGCAGCGCTTTGCGGAGTCACTTAGGAATATCTGCTACACGTTCCAAGCTATAGTACGAATTTTAGATATTGAAGTTGATCTTGAATTGTTATAGCTATCCTCTAATTTAACCGCAACTGATATTTCACATTAGGTTTTTGAGATGATTGTATCATTAAATAATGTATTTATCATCACCAATTTTATTTTAATATTAATTTTTGATGATATTCAAAGGAAAAATTAAGAAATTAGATAAATAACTAATTAAAATTTTCTTTTAAACGACGGCGATTATTTTATTCAGTCACACTTGACATTTTTCATAAAACTTCAAGGAATTCTTCTTATGCAAAGGTGAATCATATAACATTAGAATCATCAATATTTTAAATTATGAATTAATATAACATGGAATTTTACTTTTCGTTGCCAAATATTCTAATTTCCTGCCTGTTTTCAAATCTATAAACCATACTAAAGATTTGATATCTACCTTTGAAGATTGCAGACTACTGCTCATGCAAGTGTGCACTGTCTTCATGAAGGTCACGGTTACCATATATATATATATGCAGACTACTGCACATGTAAGTGTGCACTGTACTCATGAAGGTCACGGTTACCATATATATGCAAACTACTGCACATGCAAGTGTGCACTGTACTCATGAAGGTCACGGTTACCATATATATGCAAACTACTGCACATGCAAGTGTGCACTGCACTCATGAAGGTCACGGTTACCAATATATGCAGACTACTGCACATGCAAGTGTGCACTGCACTCATGAAGGTCACGGTTACCAATATATGCATGTTTTCACAGTTGTTTCTGTTGTAAACAAGCAAGTGTGGTAAAAGTTCGTGAAAATCTGTCAAGATATGGAAATATCTCCAAGAAATTATACCTTCTTCACCAGGTAAAAAACAAAAACGAAAATTGACAGGAGATGTAATAAAAAAAGAGCAAACTAAAATCTATGAAAGGGAGAATTGACATAGGAAATAGAGAGAGAGAGTTTGAAGTTTGTTGAAAATATGGTGAAAAAAGATTAGTTTGAGCATGAAAAGGAAACGAATTTAATATTGTTTTTTTTATTTTAATTGTAGGGAGTACGCCACCAGGGATGCATACAGAAAGGGACCTTTGGCGGTCAGAACTGGAGAGTGTCAAAGATCATGAAACGTCTGAAAGCCATCAGAACTGTAATCGGATTCATGCTTCCAAAAGAACCATTCAATGTACATCAACTGCTGAAAACTCCATTTGTTCCATGAAATAGGCACAAATCGACAAAATGACCAGGTTGCTAAAATTAGCTCATGAATTTACCGAAAAGGGTAGGTCCATTCACTGACTTTAGCTGGATGTACGAGTACGTGCCAGTTTTGTTTGTTTGTTTGCAGTTAAGCACAAAGCTACACAATGGGCTATATGTGCTATGCCCACCACGGGTATCGAAACCCAATTTCTAGCGTTATTAGTCTGCAGACATACCGCTGTGCCGCTGGAGGGCACGTGCCAGTTAAAAAATACAAAAATAATTAATAATTGGTTTGGTATGTACGTAGAAATTGGCAAAATTTTATCAAGCGAAAACTAGAATAAATATATTGAAACAAAATCAAAAGTTACACTAATATTAAGTAAAAACGTATATGAATTTTTGACCTGATCTAAAAAATCTGACTGATTATGAAATCTCTTAGAAATAAGAGTAGTGGAATTTTTGTAAAGCCAAGATTTGTATTAATACATTTTATTGGCACGCAATGTTGATGTAAAAACTTGGATAAAATTTAATCTGGTTTTAAAAACAACAGCTTGTAATTTTGACCCCAAAATGGTTTGTTTCAATTGTGTGAAGAGAAATGCTTCGAGTTGGATGGAATATACCGAAAGAAGAAAAACAAGCAAAAAAATTTGTTGAATATATAAAACAGAAGGAGATAGGGAAAAGATAACAACAAAATATTTTAACGCAAAGTCTTTTTTTCTTCTCTGATGCATCAACAAATAGTGGTTTCATCGAAGATATAGTCTATGCAAGAAGTGCCCATAAGTAGGTGGTAATTGTCTATTTGTTGACTTGCAGTCTATGCCCAAGGCTAATGCTGAGAAAATCATGGAAAATGTCTCATTTAGTGTATAAATGGGGTTTGGGGTGGAGTGGAAGAAGCTGGTAACAGTTGTAATAGGTTTGAAGAATGGGGTGGTGTTACACGTCAATGATGGCCTACCCTATGTCATAGGAACCCACTATGTAACACAAAAACTTGAGATGATACCAACCATAACAACTGCACAGGAACTTGAACACACTGCTCGTGGGGTTATATTATTTTTATCACAACATTTTCCACATCATTACACATTTGGAAGCCACACACATCATTACACATTTGGAAGCCACAGTTTTTTTTTTTTTCTATTTAGAGGTGAAGCTCCCAGTGGTTCTGCGAGTAAATTAACGGACTTACTAACACTAAAAATCCTGCGTTCGATTACCCATTTGTGGACAGAGACGCAAACAGCTCAATGGTGTAACTTTGTGCTTCAAAAAGAACAGTTTTTCTAACAGAGTTTTAGCGGATCTCTTAGCTTGCTAATAAACTTAGGATCTTCTCTGTACTTCTGTTTATGTACACGTCGATGGAAGAATCAGAAACAGCTCTCAATTAACTAAAAAACGTTATTTTAAGAGTATTACCGTATCTTGCACTTCATTTCATCGTCAGTCTGCTTGAAATTTACAAATTTAAATTTAAAATTGGGATATAGAGGATCCCAAACGTGTTGGGTTATAAAATATAGTGATTTTGGTGTTTAAATATATGTTTTAGCAGTATTTTAGATTCTAAATTTTTTTCGGCTTTAGGTTCTCAAAAATCAAATTCTTTATTCATGCTTTAAATAACTGGCATGGCAGACAAATATTGTTGATACTTAGAGCAGCTGAAAAAAAAGTACTTTACGTACTTATAGCAAGTGTCTCAATTTAGAATATTATGAAAAATTGTAACTTTTCACGCTATTCCACGTTTTTGTTTTGTCTAAATATCAAAGTTTCTCTCGTAGAATTTGTAGATCGAAAGCTTATAAGGAAACACAGATACAGTTTTTGAAAGAAGCGATCGGTTTTAAGTTATCGAAATATTTGAATTTGCAATTGTGGCGCGGATTGGCCGTGTTGTAGAGCTCTGGATTTCGTATATGATGATTTATTTAAACGAATTTTAACGATACCAGTTGTAATAGTTTTATTACAATGCAAAATTAATTAACTTCCTAAATTGTTTTGTTTGATGTAGGAATTATTTTTCAACCACACCGGATAATGTTATTAATAGTTTTTTTATTATGATCTTAGTAATCTTTAAACAAGAGCATTAGTAGTTAGACCACCTTTTAGTTGTTTGTTATTAAGCACAAAGCTGCACAAAGGGCTATTTCGGCTTCGCCCACCACGGGTATCGAACCCCGGTTTCTAACAGTATAAGGCAGCAGACATACTGCTGTGCCAACGAGGAGTGGGCTTTTGGACTTGTTCCAAAATCACTAGAGTTTGATACTAATTTATTTTATTTTTTACGTATTACAATTTCGAATTGTCTAAAACCGAGCTAAATTATAATTTAAATTTAATAGTTAAATATATGCCGGTATATCTCCAATTTATATTTGCCAGTAAGATTGATACACACAGTTTTCTTTTTTTAATACAAATATGTTTTAATATACAAACAACAATACAATTTACCATGACAGTTATTACAAATAGTTATTACACACAATGTTTATATACAAAAAGTCTACAAACTTACAAGCAATATGAAGCAATAGATTCTTTCTAGTCTGGAACTTCCTTGATATCATATCGAGGGTTCACGATGAGTGAGTTAATTACAAGTTGATGTAGGTACGATTCAGTACAATACAATACAATACAAGGGAAGCTAGCTACCAATGTCCTTCGTTATTAACCAGCCGTACATATCTTTGTAAAAAAGTACTAATGTCCGATGTGAATCCACTGAGGTTAAATGCTTTATAGTGTTCGAAATTTATAAATGTTCCTTTTCAAATATCTGAAGTTTCCCGATTAATAAGGGTTAATCACAGTTACAGTTATAGCTTCTGAAGTTTATAGCACACTGACTATAGCAAACTAATAACAGATACTCTTTTTTTGTTATATTTATAGGCGTGTAGAGAGTTTCTCAAAAATTCAGATTACGTAACAATACAAAGCTACCCTGGCGTCTTCATACACTCATATATTGTTGATTCTTATTCTCGAGAATCTTCTACAAGTTTAGAGAATAGGCGAGAGTATAATTTATGTACATTTCTAAATATAAATTAAATTTAAACAAACATCGATATTAAAACAAATATATAATAATAAATTCGTCACAAGCTAAAGTAAGAAGGCTATAATGACTAAAGTAGTTAACAAAAATAATAATAAGAGATACGTCATTTTTAGATAACTAACAGAGAATAAACAATACAGTAGCTAAAGAAAGAATTTGGCCAGTTAATTTGCAAAAGAAGCTAGCATTGTTTATTAACTGCTGCTCTTTACTTATGGATAAAATCCATGACTATACGCTTGGCTTGTGAACTACAGTTTGTAAAACGAGCTATTTGTGTTTTAAAGTTCCACATTTTGAACTCTCAATTCTTTCTGAACATACAAAATTAACAATTGTGCCGAATATTTTAAACTACTATTTATTTGTTTCAGATATCTCTGAAAAATTACACGAGGCTTATCTGCGTTAGCCGTGTCTAATTTTAAACTAATAGACTAGAGGGAAGGCAGCTAATCAACAGCATCCTTCACCAACTCTTAAGCTATTCTAATCGAACAGTGAGATTTGACCGTCACTCTGATAACGCACCTACGGCTACAAAGTACAGGGCACGATTTTGTGGCAAAATGTCACGAACCATAGACTTTCAGATTCACAGTCAGTCACGCTAACGAATAAGTCACGCCCGGCACATACTACTTATAATGATTTTATATATAAACACACTGTGGGAAATATCGACTACGAGCTTTTGAATGGCTTACCTCAAAAACGAAATGCATGACGGTATGTTAACACTAAAGTATTGTTCCTTATTTCTCTTAATGTGGCTAATTTGTTGCTCCATTTTGAGTCTAATTGTTTTACTGAACTCAGTTACTCGCAAATATTTAAAACTACTCCATAGTTGAGACTAGTTATGCAGAAATATTTTTTACTGAGCCCCAACTGTTCCAAATAACGGGTGCCCTAATATTTTGTAAGGTTCTTTAGTTTTGCGGATTAAACGATTAGGTCAAACAAATATTTTTGTAGAATTAATTAAGCCTACACTAATACAAAATTTGAAACTAATAACATTTATGTATAAGAAAAGCAAGACGTATTTGATGTAAATAAAAAGTTAAACATATTTTCACGTTCACTTAGGGAACAGTCTCTTAGTGATTTATTTTTTCCAGGCTCATAAGTAAAACATAAGAAAACCAAACTTCTCTTGAACACAGAGGTACAAAAGTCACCCAAGTTTTATGACATAAATTGATAGAACCAGTCATAAGAGTTCTTCAGTCCACTTTTTTTTTTTATCGATTATGCGAAAGACGCAAAAAGACAGAGGGAGAGAAGTAGAACAGTTCCATACCCAGGACCTAAGGCCTGGCGCCTGCAAGTCGGATTTGTGTAACCATCGTCCCACACTTGAATATACATAACTCCTGAGGGAAAAAGTGTTCTTTCGATGTGTTAATGGCGCTTATTTAGCTATTCACCAGCCTGCCTTTGTAGAATAGATGTTCCACAATATACTTGCAGTGTTACTGTTTGAAATTGTAAACCATGAGCTTGAGTAAAACCCTGGGGCAGAAATAAAAATCTAACCCGCCTGAGATTTTGAAAGCTGCAAAACAAGCAACATTATATTTTCAAAAACCTTTTAAGTATATAACACTAATTTAAAAATAACAAGCTATATATATATTAATAACTTATCACAAGAGTACCGTAGATAGTGTCAACATAAGAATCTCACAATTTAGTAAACTTTAAGTGGTTATCCTATCTCGCTATCGGCTATTATAATTTGTAATTAAAAATTATTTGATATAAAAAAGATCTAGTTTAGCCTTCCCTTATATAAAGAGCTTCCAGTATACATCAACAAAACTTCTGTTTATAGAACTGTACAGTTTGTTTTATTTTACGTCAGATAATAATGAGAGTTAATTTTTTTTATTGAACAATTAACTGTTTATTCAAGCTGTAAGCATAAAATAGCGTAGTGGCTTATTAAAACATGTGAGGTTGCGTAAAAAAAACAACAACGTATTTTCTGGTAAATTAAAAGAAACGCCCAACAGAGCGATAGTGCTAAAGGTTGGTGCGTAAATCTGCGACCTCCAGTAGCATAGCGGTATGTCTGCGGACTTACAATGCTAGAAACCGGGTTTCGATACCAGTGGTGAGCAGAACACAGATAAACCATTGTGAAGGTTTGTGCTTAACTTCAAACATACATGTAAATCTGGTTATTTTGTTTAGAACGTTATAACATGGTGGACAAACAAAATGAACAAAAGCTGTGTCTAACGCATATTCAGTTTTAGGCAGTAATATCCAAATTAAATCCCCCAAACAACTTAATATATAGGCGAATATATAGTTATTTCATCTATTACTTATGAAGTAAAGCTATTTTTCAGAAGATCAAACTGAGTATTAAAAAGCGGGTAAGTTACTTGCTGGAAATCTCCACACAAAAAAAAGACTGACTTTTACAAGTAAACATATGAGGTATGCGTTATTGTGTTAATTCAATCAAAAATAATGTTGACTAATAATC
>NW_013668255.1:131869-151957 GCF_000517525.1 Limulus polyphemus
ACACTAGAGTTTACATACACACATATATTGTTGATTCTTACACTCGAGAATCTTCTACAACTTTAGAGAATAGGCGGGAGTTTCATAATACATGTCTAACAGTATAAGTTATGGACATTTCTAAATATAAATTTAATTCAAACAAACATCGGTATTAAAATAAATACATAATAATAAATCCGTCACATATTTAAATTTCTGTTTAAACAACTAAAGGGTTGTTCTATATCTTCATACATTCACGAGATTTTGGAAATAGTGAGAACTCGTATAAGAAACCTTGCAATGTCTTATTTTTGTAACTATAGTTTGCCTCTTACTGAATGTGAAAAACACACTGATTTAGTTACAACAAAATCAAACAAAGGAAACAAGATAGCACTAAAATGGTAGTGAGTCTAGTAGTAAAGTCAACCATATTTTAGATGATAGCAAGAACATTTGTGAAACTAAACCAATATCCAAACACTTATAATAAAAAGAAAAAATACAAAAGTATCTGATATAGGCAGAGAAAGAATAAATTATATCTGAAAGTGTTTATAAGAAAATTAGTCCACTCGATACTCATGCTTGAATAGTGGACAAAGTAAGTCACCTGGTGTAATGTTCCACTCGATACTCTTGCTTGAATAGTGTACACCAGGTGACTTACCTTGTATGTTCCACTCGATACTCATGCTTGAATAGTGTACACCAGGTGACTTACCTTGTGTACACCAGGTGACTTACTTTGTGTACACCAGGTGACTTACCTTGTGTACACCAGGTGACTTACCTTGTATGTTCCACTCGATACTCATGCTTGAATAGTGTACACCAGGTGACTTACCTTGTGTACACCAGGTGACTTACTTTGTGTACACCAGGTGACTTACCTAGTGTACACCAGGTGACTTACCTTGTATGTTCCACTCGATACTCATGCTTGAATAGTGTACACCAGGTGACTTACCTTGTATGTTCAATAGTTTCAAATACTAGAACTCATTGTTCTAATATGACAGGCTGTTTAGGAAGGTTTCTTCCAAAAATACACAAAAACTAAATTTACTGTCAGTTTCTTAGTTGAAGTTTAATGATAACATGTAAATTGTTGATTTGGATGTGAATCTTTCTACATTATCATTCTGTCGCAGAAAACTAATAACTTATTCCTGGTTATTTTATCACTTTCAGATACAGTAAATGCGTTTCTTAATTATATCTTCCTTTGAAGCGGATGTCTTTTGGAGTCAAATAATCGCTTTTTGTGATAATGAGTGTATTTACGACAAGGTATATGGATTTTGTATAAGCTATGATTAATCTGCTCGTGAGCTATTATGAAACAAACAATGGTCGAGGAAACATCCTGTTGATTATAAGCCACTTTATTGTAGATGTTGGTGATATTTTTAATACCTTTAAGTTCAAATATCATGATAATTTTTCAATGTGGCGCAAAACTGCTCGAGAAGTATTTGGGCTACCCGTCACTAATCTTTAAGTGATAGGCATTTCTTGGACTACTCTAATCAAAAAGAGGGATTTAACAGTCACCCTTATAATGCAGCCACGAATTCAATGAATATTTTTTGTTTTGTTTTTTGCCACAAAAGGCGTGAACCACGGAAACTCAGGTCCACATTAGGGCTCTCATGATAATAAATTACTGAAATATCTAACCAGTGAATACTCAGTTGATAATATTATAGTTCAATGTGAAGATGTGTTTATAATACCATTTATAGTTCAATGTAAACATGTGTTTATAATACCATTTATAGTTCAATGTAAACATGTATTTATAATACCATTTATAGTTCAATGTAAACATGTGTTTATAATGCCATTTTGGGGTATTTCGTATACAATGAACAAGGTGCTTTAAAACTGGTGTATATCCCAAATGGATTTGTTTTTGGTATAAAAGTTCCTGTGGATCGTACTTGTAATGAGTTATTCTTTGTTATAGGAAGAAATAACTACTATGAAACATATTGAAATTTAATGAATGTACCAGTAAAATCTCTGTCCCTAAAGTCTTAAAGTTTGATATGCGTAGGAAACCAGTTGTGGTAGTGTTACCACATATAAGACAACAAAACGTTAGCTTCTACTCAAGTTCGATCGAATAGTGAGATTTGACCGTCACTCTTTTAATTCACCAACGGCCACAAATTACGAGCATTATTATTATTATATCTTTTTGATGCTAACAACAAGCGAACCAAGAAGTCAGATCCACAATACGACAAGCTTATCATTAAGCCGCACTCAGCCCCGGAATTTGTTATTTATAAATTTACTTGTTCTAGTTACATGCATGCTTAAGCTCCTACACTAAGTGGTTGTCTGTTCGTATCAAATTACATACTTCTGACAAACCTGAAAATTCACTGAGTGTTCGCAGCGCACGTTTCGTCGTAATATTATTGCCGCAACTTGTAACTTTGGGGTAGTTAGGCAAGCTGAGGATGGGGATTTAATTACGGACCTGAGAGAGTCTGCTGATTGCTAAACTACGATAGTGCTTTTCCAGAGATTGTAAGTTTTAAAAGTAAAATTTGCTTATATGCATTTAGTTAAAAATTCAACTTGTACATTGGTATAAATAGATTCTCTAAGAAGCCCTTGGATTAAAACAATATGTTTACATAATAATCGGTAAAGAAACCCGACCTGATTAAAGTATGATTATATCTATTGATTAATTAACTTTAGGAAAGTGAGAACGAATTAATGAAAAACTGAAGAGAATTGGTATATAATCTTAACAAAGACGATACTATTTATCTACGATCGCTTGTCCTTTCAAGTAAATTCAATTCAATTCAAGATCAAACAGATATTAATGCTATCTTTTGAAAACAGATGCTTTATTGTTGTTCTCTTGGAGCAAAGTAACACAATGGACTATCTGCGCTCTGCCCATTGCGGGAATCGATCCCAAATTTTAGCACTATAAGTCTGTAAAGTAAGCGCTGACCTTCTGGGGGACGATGAAAAAAAATAATTATGTTATTTAGTATTAAAAATTCATCCACACTAACTGAGTCCACATAACTTAAACACAAGTTATATTACAAAACTAAACTCAGGGCTAGATTCCCAGTGGTGGATAGAGTGCAGGTAGCCCATTGTGTAGCTTTGCACTAAAAACAAACAAAAAAACCAACAACAAAATAAGTTTTGTAGCATAAAATATCATCTATTCTACCCGTTATTATATAACATCACGACATAAGTATTACAGCATAATATTAGTAGCAGTATGATATTAGAAACATTTGCCTTGAAAAAGTTATTTGATACTTTGTTTATAATCCATGAATTTCATACACTGTTGATACGTGTTCTTGAAACAGCTGTTAAAGGTCACTGTAAATCATTAAATCGCATGTCGGTTTCTTTCTAAACCTCAAAGTTCTTGGAACATGATGTGGGAGGAGCGGGATGGCCATCAGGTCCTTGTTTTTCTCAATGCAAAGGTGTCTAAAAACTGACCATTAGTCACTTACTATCTGCTTCATAGAGATGAAGCCTCTTTCATATTCAACAGTAGAGGCTGGTAGAGACAGAGAAGGACCTATGAGGATCAGAAGGTTGGGACAGTTCCCATAATATCTTCTGTTTAGTGATTTGACGCGAAGTACCTAATCAGGCTGACTATATACTTTGGTTTTGAGGGTGTTCCACCTAACTGAGATTGTGTCTGGGTCTGCAATAGCTTTCTACACCTCAAAGTGGATTACCACAACCTTAAACTTTGTGCTCCAAAATCTGAAATAATGTCCCTGTTTTAGGCTTATGATTTTCGTGCTTATTTGCTAAAATGCTAAAAGAAAATGGATGTTTAAATTATGTTGAACATTAGCTTTAATGTCATGATAAAGTATATAAAATATGTAGCATAATACAACATATTTGTGTTTTCTTTAAAAACTTTCTTTAATAACACAGCTTAATACGAGTTTTGAATCTGTACTGATGAACAAAATCTATTTTATCATTGACTAATGCTATTAAAATATTTAAATTATATCTTTCATACATATTTTTGACAATTTAATTCACTAGTTATATATTAAGAACTTAATACAGTAGTGGGTGTTAATACTCTCATGTATTCTTGCTTTTATAGAAGTATTATTAACGTTTTTGAAAATTAACCTAATTCAAATGTTTTCTTGTTTGTCACTATCTATTACTTTGATTTCTTCTTGAGAGATGGCAGTACCTACCCATTTGTTAAACATATAATTTTGCTTGTTTGTTTGTTTTGAATTTCGCACAAAGCTACAAAGCTAGCCGTCCCACCTTTTGGGCTACTATTTTACCAACGAAAAGTGAGAATGACCGTCACATTATAACGCCTCTACGGCTGAAAGGGCGAGCATGTTTGGTCGAACGAAGATTCGAACCCGCTACCCTCAGATTGCTAGTCAAGTGCCCTAACCAACTGGCCATGCTGGGCCTTATAATTTTGTAATATTATTTTGCACTCTTAATTTTTCTGATTCATTTCTGATTATATTTTATTTTAACATTTCGACTGCGTCTGTTTTAAACGCGCGTGCAATTTTTGCGAGCCGCACACTGTAAATATCACACTCGCATTCAACTTCCAGAGGCGGACCGTACCATCTACGGCGAATCAGCAGTCAGTAAGTTAATAACTTTGACTAAAAGATCAAACTTAACATCGGAAACAGCTAAAGGCATATTTGCTCGAAATGTAACAAAACAAAAGTGTTATGTTATGGTATTCAACTGCACTGATGCCCAACAGATAAGTCAAAAATAATTTGCCAAATGTAGGTTCCAGAAATGTTTCGCTGAAAATATATTAAATACCGCAAATACAGAAAAGAATCACACACACACCAGTGAACAGATAAACCAAATTTATATTCACAGTAAAAAAATAATATCTGTTATTTCACATCATTGCCGCCAATGACTTTAATTTTTATTTTTTAATTTTTATTTATGGCAAAGCTTCGAAGGAAATCTGTCGCAGTCCCTAATTTTGAACTACCGATTAGGGGGAAGACAGCCAGTCAACAATACCATAACATCC
The DNA here is from genome assembly GCF_000517525.1 of Limulus polyphemus. Classification (NCBI taxonomy): domain Eukaryota; kingdom Metazoa; phylum Arthropoda; class Merostomata; order Xiphosura; family Limulidae; genus Limulus; species Limulus polyphemus. The sequence continues at coordinate 136,935 of NW_013668255.1, forward strand.
ACCATGCATACTAAAGGATTAACTCTCACTCCTATAATGCACTCACGTCTTAATGTGCGAAAAGATTCTGTGGTATTGCCAGCTCGAAAATCCAGAACTTTACCATAGGGCCAGCCAGCAATATGTGGCATTAATTGGCTGATGAGGTGAAGAAAGTTTGTTTGGAATTAAGCACAAAGCCACACAATGGGTTATCTGTGCTCTGCCAACCACTGGTATAGAAAACCCAGTTTCTAGCATTGTAAATCCGCAGCTGTGCCACTGGGAGGCAGATGAAGAAAGAGCTTTTTTTTAAACGGCCATACAAGACAAAGACAAAGAATTCTGATTTATCATGCTGTACCAAATACAGACAAAGAGTCAAAGTGTTGTATACCAGAATCCAATGTTACATACACCACTGACAATTCGAAATGACATTTAAAGGAGAGTAAACTCTCAACTCATACTAATTTGTACAAGTGCTTGTGCCACTTTTTGATAGGTACTTACCCCTCCCAAAGGTGGAGTAAGATTAAAGGACAAATGAATACGAGTTCCTAGTACTTGATATATCATATCCATTAGTACATTTACAACCATTTGATAATAGGCAGATCACATGCACGAGAATTTATAACAAAAATCACCAGAATATCTCTAACTAAAGATATATTCTATACTAGTTACGGAAGGTTCAAAATGAATAACTATTTTGGTCATTACGCTGTTAAGTTGTCTAAATTAGAAGTCCCCTAGGATATGTTAAGTAGTAGTTTGTTTCTAAAATGACGAGAATTTTCTTGTTTTCAAGATATTAAAATTAGCTTATGCTTGGATGAGTTATTAGTTAGTATGGAAAAATAAATGAACCACTTCAATCAGACAGACGGTAAATAAATCCAAATGAAGAGTGTGTAAGAGATTGTGTTGTACAACCTACTTTTTGATTCAACATTTTTAACAAGCTACCTACTAAACAAGATTATTATATATATATATATATATTCATAGTTTTGAGGATCAGAGATTGAATTTATTCGTATAGTAGTCCACTTTCGGAAAGACATTAATAAAATATTTTAAGAATTTTTAATACTCTTAGTAAAAAAAAAAAGAATCACAGCTTCTGAAAAGTACTATTGGATTTATTTTAACAGTAGTTTCTCTTTTGAGTACTATTCGTTTTTACATTCCCACATCTTGTGTTGTTATGCTAAAACAATTTTTGATACGTCAGTCAGCATGCCACGTAAAAACTATGACCGATACAAATTCGCGGGGGAACGGTCACCATCGTAATTACAACTAGACATTCGTTGAATTCTTTCTTTTGGAAAGACTACGTAACAGCTTTTTCCGACATTAAATATTCGTAGAGTCAGATCGTTAAGATGTGTTATAATCGGGAATTTAGAATTCCCAAGACGGAATACGCTTTGTACTTAAGAGCATTGGAAAATAAAGAAATATAGATCAACTTTGTAAACCAGGATCGGTGGGCGATAAGCAAAATGCAGCGTTACATTAGGTGAGAACCTATAAACACAAAGGTCCATATCAAAAGCCATCCATCTGCCACAGGAAACAGCAAGCATCATAATCAAGGAAAGTGACACAAGTGACATATCATTAAACAATCGCATAGTTCAAGTAACTGGATAATAAAACAGGTGTTTATATTCTTCCAGTACGATGAAATACCGATCAAGTCACTAGACTTACGGATTTCTGCGACTGGACTTTTGAAATGGGAGCTGAGAATTCGTTGTCTTCATTAAAATAATGAATTTGATTTTTTTTATTTGTGTATAATCTGATCATTATTAGACTCACGTATTATAATCAGGTCTTCGTTTGTCTTTAAATGATTTTCTTTGGTTTTCAGTTAGCTAGAACACAATCTATTGTTTTCACTTGGTAGAAATACAAACTGGACAGCTTATAATTTGAGAAGAATGAAAAAGATGTGTACCTAAAACTATTGAAAAAACAACAAACCTGGCTTTAGATCTACAATAACTTATCTCACGAATCCACAGATGTATTTCATCTTCAGCTTTACTCACTATAGTAAAATTGCCAGTCGAACTCGCAACACTTCATGAGCCTCATTATTTTTGTTTTGTCTATATTTTAAATGTAAATGTCACTATATGTAACATATAGGCTAAATTACAAGGTAGAACAGTTCGAAGTTTTAAACACAACTATCCCTACTTCACTATTGCTGAACAAAATCAGAACAAACAGTAAGTAGCAGCTGGCACCTATGTGGCTATTTCTAGCCAAGAAGCGGGAATGACCGTTACAAAAAGCATCAACCCTGGATCATGTACGTGAACTAATTTATACAGAGAGGTTCGTGGGCTGGGATTACGAATTTGGAGGTTCGTGGCTCGCGGGGTTTTGCCTAAAAAAAAACGTTTTGCCCTTTGAGACCGTTGATGCTCTCTAAGATTGACGTTCAAATCCCACAATTCAGGTAGACAAACACAGACCAAGAGTTGGTACAGGGTGCTGTTGACTAGGTACCTTCCTTCTAGTCTATCAGTTATCACTAGGTACCTTCCTTCTAGTCTATCAGTTATCACTAGGTACCTTCCTTCTAGTCTATCAGTTATCACTAGGTACCTTCCTTCTAGTCTATCACTTATCACTAGGTACCTTCCTTCTAGTCTATCAGTTATCACTAGGTGCCCTCCTTCTAGTCTATCAGTTATCACTAGGTACCTTCCTTCTAGTCTATCAGTTATAAATTAGGAGCAGCTAATGTAAAGATAGCTTTTTTTCAAACTTTATTGATTTTTGCAATTCATCTACACAATATATTAAATATCACAGTTTTGTAACCCGATTAAGCAGAATTTTAATAAAATGAATCTAAAAATTCACAAGTTTAAAGCTATTCAAATATATTTTTTAATCCAGAAAATGCTGATTTGTAATGGACACTCACTTTAAAACCATTTGGTTCATTATATATTTTACAGTATGCAACACTGAAATTTTGAATTATAATTTTCCTCGACAAGGAATTTAATATTTGAAAGTCTATGATTTGAATACTGTAGAAATTTATCTGCATGTTTTTATGACTAAAAATAACAAGAGTGTCATGAGACATGTAGACTCTATTGTAAGACTGTTTAAATGTCACTGAGAGCCTTCTAGAATTGTATTTCATGATAATAAAAAATATAATAGCCATAGCAGGTGCAAACCTACATTACACAATTATCTCATCTGTCTAGTCACAAATACTTTTAAAATATGAAGTAAAAGTCTAAAAGAAAAAAAAATACGTCATTCAGAAAAGTCATTAACAATTTCTGTTCGCTATGATCTCTTCCATGTTGATCTTCAACTAGTTACAAACTTATTTTTTTTTATTGGTCTTCAGCCGATCCTGATCTCATCGTTGTTCATCTTCAGTTAGTTTTAGTTACCAGCGAATTTTTTGTTGTTGTTCGTCGTCAGTCGATCCTCATCTCATTCTTGTTAATCTTCATTTAGTTACTAGCTATTTTTGTTGTTGTTGGTCTTTAGCTGATCCTGATTTCATATTTGTTGATCGTCATTTAATTACGAGCTAATTTTCAATTGTTTGTCTTCAGCCGGTCCTGATCTCATCCTTGTTGACCTTTAACTATTATGAGCTAAAAGATTTAAAACGAACATACAACGTTAAATTGTTGGGCAATAAACTTAGCTTTATTAGAAACAGTGTAAAGCATATAAAAGACTACATGTTTCCGTGATGCTCTACGTCGCTATCATCAGGAGTGGTAATTAAAATCAGATAGTAACTTACAAACCTATATCACCTTCAATTTACACAAACCTTACGTAACACCTTCACCACTCAACCTCGAACGAAAATCCTCCCCAAAAAGCTTTCAAAACAGAATTATAGTAGTTCATGTCTCTCATACCTGGACCAAAATCCGTATTTAAGATAATGATTTGGCTATTCTCAATTTCCATCGAATCTCTAATATTTAGTTTCCATTAAGCTCAATCCAGTTCATCAAATTGACATCTCAATCTATAACGTTAGATGTGTTGTTACATGTTCTACTAAAGCCCAGTCATTAACGTTACATTTCTGTTCCACATACTAATGTTCCTTAATTTTGAATTTCGGGTTTCTACACTTTTGGCTGATATAAACTCGACCACAGACACAAAGAATTTCATCAATACCACATTTATTTATTTGGTTCATTTTGTAATTTACTCCCGTGAGATATTAAATTAACTTACGACGCGGAAAGAAAGTTACCCTACGATCTATATATATTATCTTGCTGACATACCTTGAGCATATGAGAAACTAATTTTCATGTCATCAACTTTAACATTTTATTATAACCTGGTAACACTTATATGTGAAGAGAAAGTTCGGGAAGAAAATGTCAGCATCGTGGAGTTGCTCAACATAGTGATTTGTAAAAGTTTTCACATGCTTTACTTATGAGTATAGGCCCGGCATGGCCAGGTGGTTAGGGAGCTCGACTAGCAATCTGCGGGTCGCGGGTTCGAATCCCCGTCCCACCAAACATGCTCGCACTTTCAACCGTGGGGGTGTTATAATGTGACAGTCAATCCAACAATTCGTTGGTAAAAGAGTAGCCCAAGAGTTGGCGGTGGGTGGTGATGACTAGCTGCCTTCCCTCTAGTCTTACACTGCTAAATTAGGGACGGCTAGCGCAGATTGCCCTCGTGTAGCTTTGCGCGAAATAAAAACAAAAACTTATGAGTATTTCGTGAGTAAATCCTGTCGCTGTAACGTTTTGGCTTCTCGGATTTACTGCTTTCTGTCACAATTACCGGTGACTCAGAAGTAAGTCTGAGGGCTTACAACGATAGAACTTTGGTTTCAATACCCGCGGTGGGCAGATTACAGATTCTGTAGCTTTGTGCTTAACAAATAAACAAAAATAAGGTACTCTTGTCGTAAAGAAGAAAGATAAGGTCTTGAGAAAAGCATAAACAGTGGTAAACCTTGCCATTGATGGAGTTTCGGTTATGCACTATCTAAAATAAAATATGTAAATGGAGTCACAAGGGCTGCCGGACAATCTTGAGCAGTATTTTCCATGTTGATGATAGTATGGTAGAAATGTGTACGTTAACATAAGAAAAACTGTATGATCCAACTTAACTGTCTGCAGTGGAGTAGAGAATGGGCATTTGCAGAGTATTCTGTATTTATCAGGCAGGCGGTAGCAGTGCCTATGTAAGGATGGCTCGGATAGTTCATCGAAATGGTATTTTAAATATCTCCTCAATCGGTCCTCAGAACTATGCAACACTAAACAGTATTTCCTTTTATAACGATATCTATGTAAAGACTGAGTCACGAGTTCTGGGAATGACTGTAAATATCATAGCTAAAAGTTTGAATTTCTTGTTCTTCTTTCTTCTAATTCTTTTTCTATTACATGATAACTCAAAAACCAAAACAATGGTGTCAACCAATTTCACTGAGGTGATATAGTTTCAAACGGAGTATTTGCTTTTATAAGTATCATTGATAATTAGTAGTAATCAAAAAATAATAATTCTAGTATAAATGATGTTATCATTACCCCTTGAAGTTAGCTTTCTTACAGAAATTTGCAAACACAAAAGGAAATCCTCAATAACCGCGGCTGTAATTAGATCTCAAATCGGTCAAGAGATGGGGCTATGAGCTAAAAGTTATGACGCGGCTGAAAATGAAATAAATGTAGGGATGGCTAATATTAAACTTTCAAAAACAATGCAAACAAGATAGATGAGATAGAATCTGCATCATTCTTACATAATATCATAGGCAAGAATTAACATATAGCAATATATATATATATACATAGTTATTCAGTCACAAATGAGTTTAATTAATCTTATTTTGTCTGCTAACATTCTACTACACTGTGTGCATGTGCTATTATGTAGAGATGACTGAAATGACATCCCTACTATCTTGTTTGCATTATTCTTGAAAGATTGATATTAGCCATCCCTACATTTACTTCCTTCTTTGAAAAGTCTGTTCCTTACTTGTAAAGATGTTAGTTTTAGGAAATTTCATTTTCATGCTTTAAAGAGGACTACTTACACGAAGGTTTACTTTTATGAAGCTCATAGTGGCTCAGCGATAAGACTGAAGGCTTATAATGCTAAAAACGGGGTTTCGATATCCGTGGTGGGCTCAACACAGACAGCTTATTATGCATTTTTGTGCTTAAGATTGGTCATTCTTCTTCAGATCACAAGTTGTGGTGTCACAAAATGGTGCAAGAAGGTCTATACTAATGAACAAGCTGCTAGAAAAAGGAAAATCGTATTAAAAACAAGAAATTAATCGTTATATTTTCATGGATAACAAATCTTTAATAAATATAAGCCTGTGCTCTGGGATGAGCACAAACATTCTAACGAAATCGATAAATGCAATGTTCATAGGAGTATGTGGTATGGGGTTTCTGCGCCAGTTTGGAGAACGTATAGATTCTGAACCAGCTCAAAATCGTCTAAAATTGTTAAAAATGTAAAATAACCATAACAACTTAATAATCATAATTCATAGTATCTTAACTTGTTGAGATAATATTAATAAAATATAACCAATGTATAATAGTACACAATACATATTAAAAGTTGCTTTACTTGATAGTTTTACTGTATAAAGATAAAATAAAATACTGTGAGACTAGGAACAGCCTAATACACTCTTTTTTACAAATTTAGTCGTTTTACATCAGAAGTGAAATATTTTGCATGATTTAGAACCTATATAAAATTTTAGAAATCACATAAATACTTTTACATACAATTTAGTTTAAAGAATTTCACACAACAATTCCTTCTGGTCCTTCATTGTTATTTTATACTATAAAATAAGTGGCATACAATTTTTTTATTATTTTATATAATAATATCCGCATTTTACTGATACAAACTTCTGTAGAAAGCTCGAGTTGTATCTATGTTCTTTTTCACTTGATCTCATATATTATTGAATTCCGTTTGGTATCATATCCTTAGGAAATTTTACATTATTAATTTTATCTCATTCATAACGACTGAAATATTCAACGAAATTTTATTTTAGGTCATTGTAATAACAAATTCACGTCCTGTACTTTTATCCAAGTTAACAATTTCACTTTCAAATGATATATCTTCTTGGGTAATGGATCAGTAGGGTAAACACCTCTAAAACCCTTTTCATTTTTCATTATTTTCTCAATATCTTCATTACTCAATATGGTACTTTCCAATTCTGAATTATTCCTTTCCCATTTTTTACAACCAAATCCTTTAGGAAATCCAGATCAACTAACTTTATCCATTAACTTTTTCACACCTCAAGCGCCCAACTCACCAGCTATATTCGCTTTGTCAGCTGCTATTAATGGTTAAAAGCCTCAATTTTGTTTAACATTTTTTGATATTCTGATCCTCTTTCCATCATTTATCTGTTTATTTTGTGTTTTTGTTAAAAAATTATTGATTGGAATTTTTAGATTTATATATTTGAAGTGAGATAGCTTCTTTTTTGTATGCTGTTTTAATTTATCTTTCCGACCATCACTTAAATACAAGTTTGGTTTAATATAACTATTTTATTATATATTAAAAACCTTTTATAATATTCTGCATGTACATTATTTGTTATCTCTCATTTAAGTAGTACGTCTAATAATTCAACAATATGGTTATGTAACTTTTACTTTTGTTTCCTCCTATTGACTTATGAGTTAGTTTCTCTAATTCATTGAATAATCCTTCACCCCTTAAATATATGCTCGCTTCAATACAATTTGTTTATTATATATAACAAAAATCTTTTGTAATATTCTTCGAAATCTTTATCCATTATTTTTCCTTTTTTTATGGCATGTGTTTACTAAATCAATGACTTGATTATGCAATTTTTTGCTTTTGTTTTCTGCGATTAATTTATCAATTACTTTCCCTAATTGATTTAATAATCCTTAACCTCTTAATTGTATATCTTTATACATCTTCTCAAGACTTTAGTGTTTCGATATATAATTTAATTATCTCTTTCGAATGATTCTTTTCTTTTTGGATATTTATTTATTTTCTCTTCTAATCTTTCAATTTTAATATTGCTTTACTTTTTTATCACCCAAAGATTTATTTACTCTTCCTACTTTTTCAGTCATTTATTGAATTAATCAGGTTTATTAATTAGTTCAAATGGTAATATATATATTGTTGTTGCTCTAAAAATGAAACATGTAATCCATCATTTATATCAACTCTATACGTTTTTGGTTCTTTGATAGCTGCAAATTCCAAGTGAGATTCGAATTGTGGTATTGCAATATTATGAATCACATCTTCTAATGCTTTCAATTTCTCCAGAAGAATAACTTAATATTCTAATTTTTGAACTACTGATTTATGTAACTCTTAATTAATTTGCCGAATCTTACTTTATCTGAAGCTTTTGCTTCATTTTTAGCCACGGCATAGCGTCTCATAGAATGGCTCCGAGTATTTTTTCAAGTACAAACTTTTACCTCATAGTTTAATCTCTTGACTGATTTAGGATCTAATTACAGTCGCGACTATTTTAGTGGAGTAAAATTGATAAGTACTGTAGACGTGGAGTCAAAATAGAGATTTGTAGCTTCAGAAAATTATGTATACTATTTCCATCCTAGTTTTTTTCTTGAGTCCCTGATTGTAGGCTTGACTCAATTTGACTCAACTTGTTTCTATACTTTTTGACGAACCTTATTCCCTTTTTATATTAACAATTTCTAATTATCTTGTTTTTATGTTTTCAGAATTTAGAAAATACAAGAGGGTGTAAATCTCGACTTTAAAGAATCAACTTAAAAATAGCCCTACAACCTTTGCAGAAGTTTGTTTAGTAGCTGCGCTATTGGTTTTGGCGCAGTATAACTAGCCATTTTTGCTGTAGCTTCGGTGTTTGAATGGCTTCGAAAAGAAATTTAGCCAGTAGCGATGAAAAAAAACCGATAAAATATCTCCTTATATTTCAAGAATCAACATAAAAATAGCTTTATGATCTGTGCAGAAGTTTCTTTAGAAGGTCTGTATTATGAATAAACAATGGTATAAATGAACTATTTCTAAACAATATATTACAATTTTTGTGTACAGGTCCTCTATATTATCTAGTTAATTTACCACTGTCGTGAACTTTCTTTTCAGCACATATTCGTTTATCTCCATATTTCTTATAATTGAGATTGGTTATGATTTCCTTATTACAGACATAACAAATATTATTATTCCTAAACTTTTCTCTTTCTTCATCCATTTTCTTATTAATGTTATTCAACTTTTCTATTTCTTCAACTTCTCCTTTATGCATTTGAAAGAATTCAGTTTGTACATTTGATCCTTTGTAAGCTAAGGAATCTTAATATAATAACAAAAATTCTAGCTTCGTGTTTTTGATAAGCATTTGTATTTCTTTCCATTTTTAGCATAGTTCTCAAAAGAAGATTTAATGATTTTAGAGCACATCATGAAATACGATAATGGTTCAGGAATTCCACAAACATTCTAATAGAACATATGGGCAAAAACCATCTTATAAAGCAGAGTAGTTCTTGAAACAACACTCAAGATATTCTATTTCAATGGATATTTATGATGGTAAAAAAAAATGACGAAATTCAAAATTCATCCATTTCTTCTCCATATTATTATTATTCATATTACTTTTGTTTCACAAGCCTACAGAAAAAAACGGCTATGGATATTTTATTCAAACCTGGGCGAGTGGATGTAATAACAATTTTTTCTCAAAAAAATTAGGTTGGAATGATAAAGAAATTGATTTAATTCCAAACATTGAAGAAAAGTATATTCTATTTAGTAAAAATTTCGGTAACCTGAAATTAAGATTCATAGATTCATTTCCATTCATGGTTGGTAGATAGGATAATCTTTCGAATAATCTCAAAAAAAAGCGCAATTCAAAAATTCAAAGCAATTACAAATTACAATTACAAATGTATCGTTATTTATCAAAAACAATAACTTTACACCACTTTATACATATAAATACGCATTATTTTTACATGTTTGCCAACCACGAAAACGCATTGTATTTTTTTTATTTAGGGTAAAGCTCACAAGGCCTATCTGCCGCCGAGAAAACGCATGACACAATCTGATTCATCGTCTGTTTGCATAATTTACGGACGTTTTAACATCATAAATCAACTAGAATATACGTTTTGCACATATAATAAACAATACAATGCAAGAAACTTACCATGTCCAGTTTATTTCGTCAACAGTGTGTATCACCTGTCACTAACAAATTTCTGAAAAAAAAAGCATACATTATACGGTGGCTTATATGTACCTCTTATAAAATGGCAAAATTTACTTTTTAAAAACGTTTTTTTTTGTAATTTCCCCTATTTAGATTTTTCTAGACTTTTGATATGTTGTTCATGAAATATAGTTTTACATTCATCTTGCAAAAAAAAATCTATTGCAATTAGTTTGATGTTGAAATGTAGACTGACTGAACTAATCTGTTAATGCGTAATCTAGTTACTTTGTATGTATAAGAAGGGGAATATTATTTGCGTTATTAAACCTGATGTGTCTCTCTTTGTGATCTGTAAATTTCATGTAAGGGCTTCGAGTCCGATTAGGGCGAGAGGAGTTTTTAAATCTTGCTAAAAATAAATACAACATTCACCCTGTATTTAAATAAATAGACAGAACTGTTTATGTATTTACTTTAATTGCTTTTCTGTGACAGAGGTAATAACTAAAGCACTATTGCTGAATATCGATAATAAACCTACTATCACAAATGAAAGAGGTTATTTAGTATTAACAAAATTCTATTTTGCGTAAAAACAAAACGTATTAGGTTTTCTTCGATCAGGTTTCACGAGCAGCAGGTCTAAAGTCGTACAGGATAATTAACCCTATGAAGATTTTGTATAGCAAAAACCTACTGTTCCACAGAAGTTTAAATAGCGATACAGCTCACCAGTTGTTTAATGTTCACACGACTCAAGTTAGTAAAAATAGGACAAAGTTATTGTTTTTCCTTTGTATCTTAAGATTGTTTAGTATTGATACTTATTTTTAGTTTATTGAACGTTTCGTCATACAAATAATATATTAAGTTAAAATGATCCAAACATAATATACTGTATGCAGTATACAGCTACAAGTTACATCACTAGAACAAAAAACAAAAAAAACAACACGAAAGCGTTTACAAAAGTTGACGTTAACTTACAGACCGATCACATTTGGTGATCTCAAGCCTCAGTCTCTAAATGATCAAACTCTGTTTATCATTGGCCCTTGCCAAGTCCTTGAACTGATTAGAATTTACTGCTACGTCACATTCACCATAGGTACGTTCAAGTGCACTAAATTTTGTAGGGGTTCTGATATTCGCAAGTTCTTGTGTACGAGTTGAAAGGGGGAACATGTAAATTTATAAACTGCATTTAAACTATGGTCCTTAATTTTGAAAAATACATTATAGGCGACAATTAGGGTTAAAACACACCTTATCTGTATATGTATCCTTCGAAGTATGTTTTTCCACTGATTTTTAATAATCAAATGATATTTACCTGTATATACGGTAAAATAATGACTATAGGATATCCTGTAACTTCAAATGTAGATGATTTACTTCGCTTAAGTAAACATCCATTGAGTACTCTATCTGTCAGATAAATGGGAAAACCGTTTTTACACAATAATTACTTAATGCTACTAAACTGTTTGGCCTGGCATGGCCTAATGGCTAAGGCGGTCTGAGAGTCGCGAGTTTGATTCACCGCCACCAAAACTTGCTCAGCCTACATGGTTGCTTATCGGTTTAGCCACCAGCGTGTGAAAGTTCTTGGCTTAAAAAATAATAGCAGAAGGCTTCTAATTCGATGAGACTAAGATCGAAATGATAAAAAACAACAACTAAACTCTTTAGGTACAGCTTCCTAAGTGCTAAGGATATTATATGTTATATCTTCCTAATTGCTAAAGATCTTATATGCTACAGCTTCCTAAGTGCTAAGGATATTATATGCTACAACTTCCTTATATGTACGATGGAACAGCATTTGAATTTTAACCAATTATCTTTAGGTATATTTGGTAGGAAATTGATAAAATAGGATCGGCATGTAAGTGACTGTTAATTTTGAAATTACGTCAAGTATGTTTTGTGCCATTACTACAGCAAGAAACTTAGAAAGCATCTTCTAATATGTACTTTTATGTTCATGTATGATAATTACCAAATATAACGAGTTCTTTCGCCTGTGTTTTTCAGTGATCGTAATGTACACTGGAGAACAGTAGATATTATAAGTTATAATAAATACGACTAATTTCCGCGTGATTCGTTGTACCAACGTTATTAGGGTATTACCAATATAATGTATAGGATGTGTTGTGTTATTGATCTTTTTCTTGTAATAAAAACGTTGAACCTTGGGTTGTTTTTTTTTGTATTGGTGTCGTAGTGCAATTATTTTCTGAATGGCAGAAATTCTTGGTGAGAAAAACATATAGACGAAGGTTTTCTTATTATTACATCAAGAAAGAAAGGTTTGAAATATTCACGAAGTCAACAATCAGGATAGGTAATCAGCTTGTCCTGAAATATATATATATATATATATATATATGTATTTCTAAATATCTCTTTAGTTTGTATTTGTTTGCTGTCAGCGGTTCTTTAACGCTTATAACACATATTGTTCTTGTTTTGTTATAATAATAGATTATTAATTTAACCATGTTCGAAAGACAAAGAGGAAAAAGTTGAAAGAACAAAATATAGTTCTCTAGGTTCTCAAAACTATTTCCTAAGAATTTTGTTAGACACCACGGAGCTTCCAAACTTCATTTGATCTAAACAGCAGCATAGAAGTAAACTTTTGTTAGACACCACGGAGCTTCCAAACTTCATTTGATCTAAACAGCAACATAGAAGTAAGAAAATTTGCATCTATGTATTATCCACCAAAAGTCGGGTACGTGGAATAATTAATGTAAAAGACATTAAATATGCACCTATAGTTGGATTTTTCATCCTAGTTTAAGTTTATGTTTTAAATATACATGTTTATAAACACATTATATAACCTAGTCTTATTGTGACAAACAATGTATTCCCGACGAGCTTTCTCGTTAAACGTGTGTATGTGTACAATTGTGTACAGCATTCAGATCCACAGATATCCGAAAGGAAAGCCAAACGTTCATATAAAGCGCAGTTTCAGGTCTGTTAAGCAAGAAATAAATCACAAAAAGTAAAGGAAAAGAACCAAATACAAATGTAATTTGAAACACAGAATTTCTTTATTTGAAAAATACAGTTTTGTACAGTCTGAACCGATCAGCCTTTTTTTCTGTAATGTCTAACTGTTGGAGTCGATGACAGGAAAACAAGAGCCTATGTCAAGAGAAAAATCATTAGCGAGAACTTTGGAAATAACCGACTTAAATACTCTAGTGATACAAAGAATGTCAGGTATCACATTAATCAACGGGTTACCTACTTATACCAATGATATACACATAATGTTAAACATACACAAGCTTCGTACATAAGGGCAATGGTTACAGTACGCAATATTTACCTGCGTAAAAAAGATTAGAACATGTTTATGATTTTCAGACACGTGGTCAAAGAGGATATCATAACTACATACAAAAACTGCATGGACATGTACTAAAATATTACTTGAACATACCTGAATAACGATATGTTATATACTAGTTATGGAAGGGTTCATTGCTAGTAAACACTGGCCAAAAGAAGGTTAGACTGATAAACGACATGTCTAGTGCGAACTGAAATCGACGACTCAACTTGGTTGTTATAAAAATTTATGATATTCAATTTGTAGTGAGATGGCATCGTCGAACACTATATAGTAGATGTTAAAGTCCGAAAGAAGACTCATCAGATCCCGGGCTTCCCAATGGTGATTTATTATTCATTAGGAGCTCTTGATGTGAAATCACCCTTCAAAAATGTTCGATCTTCTGGCTATTTAATGTTTTTAACACTGTGTACCATTTTATTTATTTCTATGGAAATAATCCAATCTAAATTTGGTTAAGTAAACATTGAGTTAGGAATTTGTTTACATAAATGCACAGACATTTATTTACTGCACGGTTTGTTCATACAGTTCAATTTATAGTTTAACAATTTTATATATACTATTTCATTAGTTCTGTTATTAATAAAGCATTAACAAGTATTACAATAGTTTATTCAAGCTGTATATCTTTCATTATTGGAAAAGATGACTGCATTAATTATGGATTTAAAAACACAAAGGAAAAGGAGTATCTTAGAAGCTGCCAAAAATTGCGTTGAAATAAACGGAAGTGAGCTATTTCATGTATCAGAACTTATATAGTTATTTGTATGTTTATCTTTATAAAACAAACTAGTATAGGCTGAGGCATAAATAAATTTAATTTCTGTTATTTATTAATTAATTAATGGCTGAATGTGCCACATACACTACACACCGCAAAAAATTTATAATATATATATATATATCCAATTCAAATTTAAAGAAAACAAAGGAAACAATAAGATCTAAATTAAGTAAAAATAACTAATGTATTAGAATCTATAAAATACATATACCGACACTTAACACACGTAAAAAGTATCTCTCTTTAGTGCTGAAAGTAAAGTGAAAAGTATCTGTCTCTAGTGCTGAAAGTAAAAAGTATTTGTCCATAGTGCTCAAAGTAAAAAGTATCTGTCGTTAGTGCTGAAAGTAAAAAGTATCTGTCTCTAGTGCTGAAAGTAAAAAGTATCTGTCTTTAGTGCTGAAAGTAAAAAGTATCTGTCCTTAGTGCTGACAGTAAAAAGTATCTGTCTTTAGTGTTGAAAGTAATAACTATCTGTCCCTAGTGCTGAAAGTAAAACGTATCTTCTCTAGTGCTGAAAGTAAAAAGTATCTGTTCTTAGTGCTGAAAGTAAAAAGTATCTGTCGTTAGTGCTAAAAGTAAAAAGTATC
>NW_013668255.1:152775-157322 GCF_000517525.1 Limulus polyphemus
CATATGAATAAAACAAATAACAGTATTCAATAAACCAATTTAAATTCGTATGAGTATTTTAGATCTTCCTAAAACATCAATGGATAACTTCCACTATGAATTCGTGAAACCAAAGTATGGTGATAGCTTGAAATTATCACACCAAGATACCGATTCTTATAATTATGAGATAAACGAGGACTACCTCTATAATTTTTATTTGTTTTAGAGCAAATCACATTTCGCTATCTGCTGTGTCCATAGTGGGGATTCGAACGCCGGATTTTAGCGTTTTGAGTCCTTACATTTACCGCTATCCCACCGAAATACCACGTATTATGATTTGAAAGAAAATATTAATTTATTTGATACTCCAGACTATCCAAAAGACAATTATTATGGCATTATGTTAGTAAACAAAACAGATTTGATAAAATTGTAGACAAGAAAATTATAGGGCTTGGGTCTAAGATGCACATTGTAAAAATAAAAAAAGAGAAACACGAAAGATATTCTGTTCAAGTTAACAAGGAAGTATTAAGGTTGAATGAATATATTTATATTTACCAGATGGCATTATTACTTTAGCATGGGGTCCTTTTTCTCATATATAAGTAGAAGTTGCAAAATAAAATAATGCTATTTGAACACTTCAATATATTGAAACTCATAGACTGAAGGAACTTAAACCCAAGAGATAAATTCTCTTTCTCTGAATTAAAAACAATTAAAACTCAGTTTGCTGATAGAATTGTAGATGTGCTAATGGATGTTAACTGAGACGAATTTCAAGTTTTTTTATATGGTCGATTAAATCAAAGGTTAACTGAGAAAGATGTTAAGGCAATGAATGCGATAGATAAATCTTACTTTCATATATATTTAGTCGTTGATATAATCAATGTACACAAATCATTAAAATTGGGATCCCATAAGTAAACATAGTTTAAATAGTGGCAATGCTTCAATTGAGGATATTGAACTGACTAATAGTTTTACACAAATTAATAATAAATACATTTTGTAGGTATTCCAGAGCCTAATGATTTAAATTGAACAGTTATTTTAAAAGCAAAAACCTTCTATATTGACAATTTGGAGTAATAAAGAACTAGATATCGACTATCTAAATATTAAAGACGAAGAATATTTATATTACATTCAGGAGAAGAAGCAAATATATCATAATATTTTAAAACATCTTATGATTTTATTAAAATCCAACTTGATGAGTATATAATAATTCTAATTCACTGTTATGAATATCGATATGTTGATGAATTATTTTATGATATCAGAAAAAATATATTATTGTCTATAAAAAAGAATAGTGTGTCCTGATGTAAAACAATTACAAAGATGTTAATATATAATTGAGTTAATAGGGTTATTTTAACTTAATATGTAGAATTTGAGCATTTTTTCGATATTTTTTTATGATGACGATTTTTAAGATTTTACGTGGGGCTTTATTTGATAGGGGTGAGTCTCTGACTGACTTATATTTTTCATTTTTGAATCCAACTGGTGCAGAATCCTCATGTTCTCCAGCTGTCGGAAAAACGCCATACTTCTAATGAGGAGCAAAATTGAGAGACTTGGAGAGCATAGTAACGAAAACTATTTTTCATGATTTTCATTTTTGATGTTTTTTTAGCGATTTTAAGGAATTTGTGATATATTTTGACTAGGTTTGATGATATTAGAATATTTGTTGGTATTTTGGACTATTTTTTGGTGTCTTTAACATTTTACATTTTTTTGAATTCGTAGACATTTAAGTAGTGCAGAAACCACATATACACACTACTTATATGCAAAACATGGAGCTGCGCAGAAATGGAATGTGGAACATTTTTTACATTTATTGTTATGAATTACGTTGAATAAATGCTACATAATGTCAAAATCAGTCCTAAAGTAAATTTGAGTTTAGAATGTTTGAAATAGAGTTAAAATCAATATTTTTCACTTTAATGTTCACCGATGCAATGTGTGACGAATTTCAGTTGTAACACAGCGTCATACATGTCTAAATGTAGTTCTGATACAAACTGTTCCACCAATACTTTATATCGGCCGTGGTTTTATAGTGACATTCTGATTTACATATTCAAAAATGTTTTCATATAACGTGCTCAACCTTTTGTATATATTATTAGTTGATGGTGATGTTTGATTTTAATTAAATATTAATTAAATAAAACATAAAATTCTGAAAAATAACAGAATTGGGTAAAAACAATGTCCTTTGTGCTTTTGTTTCAAATGGTGACATTTAAGAGTTATTTTTTTCGCATATAGTTGAGATTTTTTAGCGGCTCTTGTTTAAATACTGCACATACGATTAGAAAGATCCAAACAATATCATCAATAAGATCGACGAAAATAAGTAATTATAAGATATTTCATGAAGTCTAATTCTTGTAGAAGTTAAATCAGAGCGAAATCTTAAGATAAAGAGATTTCATATCATTAGAGACAATTATTGCACGTTCTCTTCTATTCAGATGATACACATTTCTATCTGAGCCTCATAGGTGTTAGTTTGTATCGATATAATATTATATTGGGCACAATGGATCAACGAAAACTCTAGTAAATTACGTTTAAAGTGATTATTCACCGAAAAGTGCATACGATGTACATTTGGAAACGTTTATATCAATCCATTTTTTACTTCTTAGTCGGTCTGTCCGTCCAAACCTTCATCTGTGTATCTATCTTCAAAAATAAAACTGTAATAATTTACATGATCCGCGAGAGAAATTTTTACAACCACTTAAAGATGAAAAAAATCAAATTTTTCTTCTGCAGCCAACACAGCGGAAGGACGTTAAAATCTGCCTGGTATGCAGGTTGGGTGAAAATTCACAATAATTTTGTTTTTAATAAACTTTTCCACAAGTCTTAGTGCTTGCTGAAAATTTTTAGATCAAGAGACGAAATGGTTAATTTCATCAACTCTTAGCGTGACGCCATGGCCAATCAAATCTACTCTAAGCGTGACGCCATGGCCAACTCAAATCTACTCTAAGCGTGACGTCATGGCCAACTCAAATCTACTCTAAGCGTGACGCCATGGCCAACTCAAATCTACTCTAAGCGTGACGCCATGGACAACTCAAATCTACTCTAAGCGTGACGCCATGGCCAACTCAAATCTACTCTAAGCGTGACGCCATGGCCAACTCAAATCTACTCTAAGCGTAATACCATGGTTAACTTATATCAACTGTAACTGTGACAGTTGTGTGTTGCCCAAAGAGAACGTAACGTTGTCGCTCATTCTAATTGGTTTAAGTTCCTAGGAAGGACGAATGGTGAATAGAGCCTCCAAATAAAAAAGAGTTTGCCTGATTATAAGCTGATACTTGAGAATAATAATATAGTTGGAATAGCTATTTAAAACTTACATCACGTCCAGGTAAACTTTAAAACAATTGTAAGCATGTAGTCATGGTTAACTTAAACATACTGTAAGCATGAAGAGGGTATTAACAGATCCAGATCTTGGACTTAAACCAAGTTGAATGGTGCTTTAATGTAAGTTAACTTTATAAAACTTTAGTGGCTCCTTGGTTGTGTGAGTTGTAAACGAACCTCAACATTTAGCCCCATTCACCAACAAACTAAAAATTCCTGACATAACCACTTTTCCTCTTAAAATATTTCAAGCTATAAAACATAGAACTCTTTATTAAGCCACGTGTAATTTGATACTATGACATAAACATGCATAGAGCTACTTTTCATTATAAAATATGTCAAGCTATAAAACTTAGAGATCTTTATCAAGCCACGTGTAACTTGATATTATAACATAAACATGCATATAGCCTTCCTAATAGTTTACCTTAAACTGGTTTGTTTCTCACAATGTCCATAAAATATGAAACCGAAACTTAATGCTTTTAATTTGCGTTCTCTTTATTTTTGTAGTAACGTTTGAATAGTTGTTGGTGACGCTATGCCAAATTACAAATTATATAACATTGATGGTCAGTATTTTACAGGAAGAAACACGTCAGGCGTAAACGCTAAGAAAACTTAATTAAACAATATTTTGTAACATTTAGGAAAAATTCTAAAATACGAGCGATGTAAGACATATACACCCAGCGTGACAAACGTAAACACAAAGCGATGTCAAAAGACTTTTAATTGCTATAAAAATGTTCTACCATGACAAAACTTCAGTATGTTCGCAAAAAGATACGAGGTTTATCTGCTCATAGCCCTTTCTAATATTAAAATAATTGACTATTTGGAAGGTATGTAGTCAACAGCACTCACCGCCAACTCTTAATCTAATTTTGTTCAATAGAATAATGAGATTTGACAATCACCCTTATTATCATCCCACATGCCAAAGTGGGATATGGATTTTTGCGGCAACAAGCTACGAACCATGAATCATCGGAGTCACATTCTGGACACAATAGCAACCTGGTCTCGCCCTGTCTAAATAGAGTATCCATATGAGTTTGAAAACTTCGTATAAAAACTCAGGAAATTTAAGATTTATATTGTTCTTACTTTTGAAATAGTTTGTTTGGAATTAAGCA
>NW_013668255.1:158221-162805 GCF_000517525.1 Limulus polyphemus
CAATGTTGTATATCATAAGGGTCGTAATCTTGTTTATAATCAAACTTCGTTTTCCTTCGAACACATCGATTGTTAGTTTTATTATGGAAATTCTCGAAAAAGTGCTTCATGTTTAGGCATAGCTACATGTAGCGAATACAAGCTTTCCTCTTATTCAATCTATTCCTGATTCACGAATACGGTGTTTACTTTAGTCACAATTATCATAATAATATTTGATAAATGTATACTTAGGTCGACTTTCAGCTCTCTAGAAAAAGGAGGAAATGAATGGGACCATAGTTTGAGGTCACAAGATGAAACATTATAACACAACTTTCTGTTTAGAATGTCACGCACATTTTTTTTAATTTGCTCATTACAGCTTGTCAGTCATTAATTTGCACAATTAATATTTAAACTATTTCTTCCTGTACTGTTATCCCAACTGCTAACTAGGATATGCAACAATACTTGGAGCTAATAATATCAAAGATATAAAATTACGGAGCTAAAAATAAGTTTTAAGTAAGACAAACATTCGGTCTAGTGAGATGTTCCAACACAGCCTCAAGTGCTTTAGCTTAAATGACATTCTTAAACATTTTAAAAGTGATAATCACGACATTTATAACTTGTAAGTACTTTATACTTCCAAATATCTCATGAATTATCCCTCCAGTGGCACAGCGGCATGTCTGCAAACTTATAACGCTTAAATTACAAACAATCTCACGAACAAAAATATATACACTGGTGAAAGACTTAAAATCAGAACGGTCTAACCATATGCTCTTTAGCAGTTGTCTTGATGCTTTAATGTAAGAAAACTTGTAAAATAACGTAATTATACAAAATGACAAAGAAAAACCTATAAAAAGTATTGTCATATATATATGATTTGTTGGTTTTTAATAAGCCTTAAATTTATATAGAAATGGTTATATAGAATGAATATTTCCGACTTGAATGGATAAAAACACGTTTTATGGTGCTCATCTTAAATTTTGGCGTAGGCAGTTTTTAGAATTCGTTATAAAAATATCGAAAGCTCAGAATTCAGAAAGTAAGTAAGATTACTTGCGTTATCTATGGATCAGGTTACACGAAACATGCTACACAACGTGCCTTTCACAAGTGAAAAAAAAACAAATGTTCTGAATTCTCAGAGCGTGTCATCCAAACCATTTAACTTGAATCTGAAACGTTTTATCCCACAACCCAAGGACAATGTCAAAGCTGTTATCTTAAACACTCGTGACATCCAACCTTAAAACATGCCAGCTCAACGAGTCATTCTAATATCTTCAATGGAACACCTCAAACATACCATCCAACTATTGAAGACGAATATCAAAAAAGTGTCATCCAACCATAAACAATGAACGTTTGAAAAGGTGCCATTCAACTTAAAAACATATCATCCAAACAATCAAAAAAAATATTTCAAGACGTCTTATTTAAACAACTTAAAATGAACGTCTCGAAACGTGTCATCTAACCATTGAAGATATACATTTCCAAACGTGTCATCCAAATAATTTAAGTTTAATATCTGATGAACAACTGTTTCAAAATGTATCATCTAACTATTCGAGATTAATCTCATAAAATGTGTCATCCCAACCACTGAAGATGAATGTCTCAAAACATATCATCCAAATATACATTCTTGAGTAACTCTCAAAAGTAATGATCCTAAATATTCAGAATTAACACATGTCTTAGTGAATAACATTTATATAATTTAAACTCTCTATATTTAGATCATGGATTTACATCTTCTGGGTGTTTTCAACTTCACACTCAGTCGGAGAAACAAAGTATAGCACAGGAAAGTTAAAAAATATTCAAACAATGTAAATAACTTTTATTAAAAAATTCATATATTTCAAGTAAGCCAGCTACTTCTGAAACGACTTCATTTAGATTTCCAAGAATGCACGATGAATAAACGCCTGCCGCGCTACCTTAACATTCTAACCACTCAAACTGATATCTCAAAACCTATTGTTCGAACCTAAGCTACAAAGAATAGGAAAACATAACAAGAAATATATCAAACATATTTCATAACTATAGAACAGTCACGTGGGTCATTCCATCTGTCAACAGGAAGTTTCATTATCGCTTAGCAGCACGAGATTTGATAAAGACGAGCGGAAACAAGATGAATTTCGCCAAGCCTCCTGTTAAGGTCCATAGATGGAAAATAAAAATGCCAGTGAAGTTCTACTTGTAATCTACATTACATATATATATATGTTTATATAGATTGATTTTTTTGTGAGTAAAAAGATGTTAAATAAAAGCAATAGCACATTTTTTGTTTCCAAATTATGTCTACACGGAATTTCCATATCTGTTTCTGAAAAAAGAAATATATTAATAAAACATTGTCATTAGAAGCATTATTCGATTGAATCAATAGTAAGAAAGAAACCTTTACAAGTTATGCTCATTAAACAGCAGTGGCTCAGCGGTAAGTCTTCAAGCTTACAACGGTAAAAATCGATTTTCGATACCCGTAGTGGTCAGAGCACAGATAGTCCATTGTGCAGCTTTGGACTTAACAACAACCAAAAATTGCAATTAAAAATATTTTACTCTAAAACATGCTAAATAAAGTAGAAGTGTAATATAACCATGTGTGAGAATTTAGGGAAAACAGTACAGTCAAACTGAATACACATTTTAGTCTTAGGAAGTTGTCACTTTTACCTTACTAATCCTGCTTGTAATGTTAATACATTTTTACTTGCTGAGTCCGAGATTATTCACTTTAAAAGACCTTTTGGAACCGAAGGAAATGTCATAACTTATTGTGACTTTTCACTTATTTTTACTTTTATAAATGGTTATTGAAAGAGGTTTAACGGGGTAGTCATTAATCAAATTTTATAGAAAATCTTCATCTGTAGGTGCTTTTCTTGACATACATAAAATTATTGAAGAAAAGAATAACTTTGGCTTCAATAAGAATATCTTTGTTAGAACATAAAGCTGTTTAGAATATATCTTTATTAGAACATAAAGCTATTGAGAATATATCTTTATTAGAACGTAAAGCTATTTAGAAAATGTTTATTAGAACATAAAGCTATTTAGAATATCTATATTAGAACATAAAGCTATTTGAGATTTGCTTAAACTTGCATTTGAATTAGAATTGATACCTCTGCAGCAGAGTTACAGAATTTTTTTTTTTACAATTTACAACTGTAGTTAAGCTAATATGAAATTTACCGTAAAGAATAATGCACGTAATTCTGTGTAAATAATATAATTGAAATATTCAGTGGCGTACTATTAACTGAACAGAAAATAAATTTTACATCAAGGAAACATTCGTCTAGACATATCGCTTTATCTACATCTAGCGCTTCTCAGAAATCCATTTCTGATTAATAATCACGTCAAAAATACCATAATTGGTTTCAACTAATTTTAGAAGTATGTCAAATTAAATACTAGATGCCAGCTGGTACTGTTATCGACGCAATTGGTACCTAGCAATGCCTGATTTGTTAAGTTTGTTCTACTTGTTTGTGAGAGTTCTAACGAGTTTGTAGTGACGCAGAAAAACACTAAAAGTTTTGGATCTAAGTTTCAAATAGTCCATGTTGCTGCCTAACTCATATTATCTTACTTCTAGAATTAATATTTCTTTTAATCTAGTTAGTTCCTCTTCTCCATTAGATTGATAGCACAAGTGTATATCAAGTTTGACACGTTGGTAACAATATCTTACTGTTTACATAATCATTTCTGAATATAGTTTACTGATGAATTTGTGTTATAAATACTTCTTATTTATTCGTAAACAATATCTTACCGTTTACATAGTTACTTCTGAATATAGTTTACTGATGAATTTGTGTTATAAATACTTCTTATTTATTCGTAAACATTTATGTGGGTGTAGCATCAAGATGGTTTATTAGTCTTAAACATTGTAGTTAATTCTACACAGTCCTAGCCTATTACACATAATAATAATAATAAATGAGCCAAGCTCTTAATTTTTGATAAAAAGAGAGAAGTAACATTTTGACTTTTAAAATAAATGCAGGCAGTACAAGAGTAATACTATTTGTTGCTAAAATTATCCTATGTTACAATTACGAATTTGTGAGAAAACGAAATGTTAATTGTGATTAATTCTGTCAGAGTCTTCCTTACACAGACTAAAGAACTGTTCGGCGCTATAAAACAAAATAGATGAGTTAATGTTTCTCTCTCTGGAGAATTTCATGAATCCCAGATAAAATACAGAACGAAGGATAAGCTGTTAACTTACCGGTAAAGCTCAGCGTTACAATATTTGTCTCAGTCACGTTTTATTTATAGCGAGATGTGCGTGAAAGATTGGATTTCAGCCTACGTTTTTCATATAGAAAAAGACAACTTTGTATCTAGTCCAGTCAGCCTACGCAAAAACATACCTCAACATCAAACAAATTACAACAGAAATAATGCTTTGATTTATTGTTAGAGACATATGTTGCGAAGTTACACAAGAAAGTCTAGAAAAATCCTTATGTTCCTTATTAACATATCTGATGAAAATAGAACAACTGGATTTGATATATGCAATCATATACT
>NW_013668255.1:163687-166204 GCF_000517525.1 Limulus polyphemus
GATTAAATTTGTTATATATTTCCTTTACAACCGAACGATCCTATCTTGAAGCTGGCACATTGTCCTCTTTGTATTGTATCTTTTATGTATTTTCATTTATGTCAGATTCTGTCAATTGTGTTACATTTGTAGAGTTAACACCTCTACATTCTCCACAGCCTGTAGAACACTCAAGTCCATGCTTCCTACATGTACAACGTTTAGTGTCACAGTTCGCTTTACAGTTGCATTTGATAATTTTTGATAGGCTTTATGGAGCTGGTGGTAAATGCTTCTTAACTGGTAATAAGCTATTGCCTACAACTGACCATCCCCACTCTTGTGGTAACATTTTGTCATTTGAGTCAATCCATGTTTGTACTTGAAAATAGACCCTCATGCTGTGGTATTGTGCAGCTGCGGATGTAGGAGGAAGTGTATGTACCTGTACGTGTGTTGTGCTTGAAACTACTTTTCGTGCAAAATATCTGAAGCGTAATAACTCCAATCCCTCAATTGGAACTCCGCCATACAGACATATAAGTGCTTGTTCTCCGGTTTTTTGTATTTCATCTCTTGTTTTACTGAACATTCGAACTGAAAACTCCATGCGTTCGCCGCATATGGGCTACATCCTTTGTTGATAGACTTGACTGGTGGCCATCAAACACAATTACTGGATCCACATACTTTTTAGATATATAATCTATGTACACATTACAAATATCTGCAAAATCTGTGCCTTGTTGCCATGGAATGTGCTGTAATAATGATCCTCCATCTAACACATGTTGAACATTCTCAGTAAGAGACTCCTGTCTTCCACAGTCTCCTAAAGCCCAAATCGCATCATCTAATGCTGGTTTTTGTGGTTGCCTTGGAAAACCTGATGGATCAAACAGTGCAGATGGAATACTGCAAGGTTCATATTCAAATATGTGTGACATGTCTTCTTCCGATCTAGTTGCAGCTGTTGTAAGACGTTGAAAAAGTAGCTGAGGGTCAAGCTGTATTGACTCGCCATCTAATTTTACAACAGGCTCTGTAGTAAGTTTCACTGCTTGCTGGGATCTTTTGAAAGAATACTTCATCACATTTTTACCAACCATTTTTTGTAAGGCTTTCGATCCGATTTCTTTTGCATTGTAAACATTTACAGATGAATCAGACGCCACACCGGTTTCAATATTGCGTAATGAGGAGTCTTGGATAAACAGATTTCTTTCTAGTAGAAAAGGTACGAGTACGTTTGTGTCTTTGTAGTCCCTTGTGTCTGTTGTTCTGGTGAAAATACCTCCGGAATACACTTCTTAGTCCTAAAATTGACACTACAGGACTGATCATATATAGCATCTGCTTACACTTTCCAGTCGTCCTCGGACCTCATCAGCCCACCTATCAGCATGTTCAATGCATAATTTGGAAGTTTATAGTTCTGACAGGAAACACATCTAATCCTCGCTTTTTTCCAGATAATTTTGCAGCTTGGCCACAAACCAAGCACTGTTCTTTAAAGCAAAACTGCTCATTATCTTAGTAAACGCAATTTACATGTAGGAATATGTGAAGATGTTTTACTGTCACGTTTAATGACATTTGGATTACAGTAATTTTGACGATATTCTGTGTGAACATATTGCCCTGGAACAGTGAGTATGTTATCACCACGTTTAGTGCTTGCAATGTTTATACCGGCAGACCCTTTCAGTCGTAACTGCACAATAGCTTTTTTATTCTGTAAACTTCCCTTACAAATAACACAAGCGTGAGAGGAGTTTGGTATTTCCATCTGTAAGTACATTATAAGTAACCTTATAACTATTAGATTTAAAACATAAAATAAAAAAGACATAAAACAGTTTGAATACATAGATTATCTAATGAGTTCGTATGAAATACCTCCAGGGTGTTAGTTTTTAATTAAAAGTAGTGTTAATTTCTTAAATTATTTTACAAACAAGCATTGAATAAGTGTTTGCTTTATAGTTACGTACCTTATTGACTGTTATCAACAACAACAACACTCATACAATAAGTGGATGTAGACCTATTCTTTAGACTGGCGACATATACTAGCACGTTTTATATCTGGGGTTTCCATCTATAAATACGACTGTTTATATGTATATGGTAACACAAAATTCATATAATATATTGTTAAACATAAGGACACACAATAATAATACCAACGTCAGCAAAATGCTGTTGTTCAATATTTTCTTTGTAATTTTTATGATTTTTCTAAACTATGGCACGAATGAACTTCTGTAGTTGTGACAATCGACCAAGTCACGCCACTGATTTTCTTTTTTTTTAATTTCTTTTGTAAGGCATTATAATGAAGCTTATATTACAAATGTATCGTTATTTATCAAAAACAATAACTAGCCATTTTTGCTGTAGCTTCGGTGTTTGAATGGCTTCGAAAAGAAATTTAGCCAGTAGCGATGAAAAAAACCGATAAAATATCTCCTTATATTTCAAGAATCAACATAAAAATAGCTCTATGATCTGTGCAGAAGTTTCTTTAGAAGGTTT
>NW_013668255.1:167070-168226 GCF_000517525.1 Limulus polyphemus
CCTTAGTGCTGAAAGTAAAAAGTATCTATCCCTAATGTTGAAAGTAAAAAGTATCTGTCCTTAGTGCTAAAAGTAAAAAGTATTTGTCCTTAGTGCTGAAAGTAAAAAGTATCTATCCCTAGTGCTGAAAGTAAAAAGTATCTGTCCTTAGTGCTAAAAGTAAAAAGTATTTGTCCTTAGTGCTGAAAGTAAAAAGTATCTATCCCTAGTGCTGAAAGTAAAAAGTATCTGTCCTTAGTGCTGACAGTAAAAAGTATATGTTATTAGTGCTGAAAGTAAAAGTATCTGTCCTTTGTGCTGACAGTAAAAAGTATCTCTCTCTAGTGCTGAAAGTAATAACTATCTGTTTCTAATGCTGAAAGTTAAAATTATCTGTCTCTAGTGCTGAAAGTAAAAAGTATCTGTCTCTAGTGCTGAAAGTAAAAAGTAGCTGTCTCTAGTGCTCAAAATAAAAAGTATCTATCCCTAGTGCTGAAAGTAAAAAGTATCTCTCTCTAGTGCTGAAAGTAAAAAGTATCTGTCTCTAGTGCTGAAAGTAAAAAGTATGTGTTCCTAGTGTTCAAAGTAAAAAGTATCTGTCTCTAGTGCTGAAAGTAAAAAGTATTTGTCCCTAGTGCTGAAAGTAAAAAGTATCTGCCCTTAGTGCTGAAAGTAAAAAGTATGTGTTCCTAGTGCTCAAAGTAAAATGAATCTATCCCTAATGCTGAAAGTAAAAAGTATCTGTCCTTAGTGCTGACAGTAGAAAGTATCTGTTATTAGTGCTGAAAGTAAAAGTATCTGTCCTTAGTGCAGATAGTAAAAAGTATCAGTTATTAGTGCTGAAAGTAAAAAGTATCTGTCCTTAGTGCTGACAATAAAAAGTATCTGTCCTTACTGCTGAAAGTAAAAAGTATGTGTTCCTAGTGCTAAAAGTAAAAAGTATCTGTCTCTAGTGCTGTAAGTAAAATGTATCTGTCCTTAGTGCTGAAAGTAAAAAGTATCTGTCCCTAGTGCTCAAAGTAAAAAGTATCTATCCCTAGTTCTGAAAGTAAAAATTATCTATCCCTAGTGCTGAAAGTAAAAAGTATCTGTCCTTAGTGCTGACAGTAAAAAGTATCTGTCCTTAGTGCTGAAAGTAAAAAGTATGTGTTCCTAGTGCTCAAAGTAAAAAGTATCT
>NW_013668256.1:0-9580 GCF_000517525.1 Limulus polyphemus
CAACAATACCATAGATATAAAATATTCAACATTCCTTTATTAGGAAAATCAACAATACTGTAGATATGAAATATTCAACATTCCTTCAGTAGGAAAATCAACAATACTATAGATATAAAATATTCAACATTCCTTTAGTAGGAAAATCAACAATACTATAGATATAAAATATTCAACATTACTTTAGTAGGAAAATCAACAATACTCATTCATCCTGATTTTGTTTGTGAAATCTACGTCTTTTAGTGTCCCCCGATGGCATAGCGGTATGTCTGCGGATTTACAACGCTAGAATCCGAGTTTCGATACCCGTAGTGAGCAGAACACAGATAGCCCATTGTGTAGCTTTGTGCTTAATTACAAATAAACAAACGTCTTTTAGTCTCAAAATTTCGTGTTGTGGTCATTTTTTTATGTATTGCTTTATGACTTTTTGTGAAAAATCTGTACTTGATGGAGAGAAATGGATATAATTTCCAGATTCAGCGTTGTTACAACAACGGAAGTCACGCGAAGCGGGGAGCATGCGCGCTGGAGTTTCTAGAAGGATCATGAATTTTCCTGACAACTCTAGTTTGTTCCAGCCACCCTATTTTTAGTTTTTTATATATTTTCTTGTCTATAATCCGTCAAATAAAGCCAGCAAAAAGGGAGATAGAATTGCTTACATATGCAGATAAAGATAATTGAGTCAGGCGAACAGTAGGCACCGTAAGTAAAGTGTGTGAATCGCTGTGATTTATATTGTGTGTTATAAAGATTGTTTAGTTTAAAGTTACTGTGGAAATTCTGTGTATTACAAAATTTGTATCGAGAAAGAATAAACTAGTTTTAATTAAGAAAGGACTTGTATCGCTGAAGTTCCTCCAGAATATTTTATACGGAAATTAACAAACGAACATAGACTTAACAGCGTATTAAACTTTCTCTTAGCAAGAATATTAACATTACTATACATATAAATTATTGTACATTCCTTTAACAAGAAAATCAACATTAGTGTTGATATAAATTATTCAACATTGTTTTAGTATGACTATCAATCAACATTACTATATACTGTGAGGTTTGACGTAGATCGTACTGACATTAGAGAAGTATAAAATTACAAAAATGTCTGCTGAAATTAAAGAAATATAATTCGTTAACTCAGGCACAATATTCAGAAATTAGACCATATTTATTGTCATCCAAGATTTCTTTACGACCATCCTACAATACAAAACGAAAAGTGATATTAAGACTAATAGTTTCAAATACTGGAACTTATAATCATACTTGGCAAGATTTTTAGTTGTTTTTGTTTTTTAATAAGTATGCTTTTAATGTTTATACTTTGAAAGACAATTTCAAATTTTCCAATGAAACGTAAAATTTAAAGTTTGATAGCGAGGTTTATTGTGCTTTAATAGGTGCCCAAGTTCCCGTTAACGACTTATAGTATGGCACAGATGTATCCCAAATGAGCGATAAAAGAGTAGTTACATTATTCTTTTTATTTGAATTAGTTTCAGTTCGTGTAATTTTATGGTGACATAAGTATGTGCTTTACCAAGGCAGGTAATAAATGTTGGATTCTAAATTTTCAATTCTATACAATGTATTTTTGTTTAATTTGTGAACTATATGAATAGTACTACCAGTGCAGCACCCCGTCATTTTTAATTTTTTTTAGGAATCTTCCCGGCTTCATATACTAATATTCCTTTGGAAGAGACAACATAGTTTTGTGCAGACTTATTTTTATAGCATTTGAGATGAATTATACATTTCAAAATTTGCATGTTTAATGTTAATGAATTTTGCAATTAAACAATCCCATTTTTTTTGTTAAATGATAATATTTATAATCAGACTGATGGTGTAGCTATAGGTACTAGTTTGGCTCTTTCTTTAGCTAATATTTTATTCATTTTCATGGAAACAAAACGCGGTTGGATCATTTTCCACAGTCTTTTAGACCAATATAATTATCAGAGGTGCGTAGATAACATTTTCAGTATTTTCAATAATTCAAATAATATTCCTGTTCTACGACTATTGAATTACTGAACTAAAAGTGTGAAATTTACCGTTGAACCTCAGCGAGATCATTTAATTGCTTTTTTGATTTATTTGAAATTAAGCACAAAGCTACACAATTGGCTATATGTGATCTGCGCACCACGGGTATTGAAGCCCGGATTCTAGTGTTGCAAGTCCGCAGATATACCACTGTGCCACTGGTGGACATATAAGTCCATTTCAATATCCATTAGTGTATAATTGTTGTTTACCCTAAGAAAACGTTTACTGACAATTAATTTTACTGGTTATTTACCTATTGTGTTTAACAGAAAACCTGGTGAAGACTTTATTTCATTATGCATATAAAATCTCAAGTACTTGTGAATTCTTACATAAAGAGTTTTGCAACATCAAAATTTCCCGGTGGGTTAGTGGTAAGTTTATGGACTTACAATGTCAAAATTCGGGGTTCGATTCTTCTCAAAGGACAGAGCACAGGTAGCCCATTGTGCGGCTTTGCGATAAAACAACATTTCCTTTATTGCCCCTTGGTGATTTAGCGGTATGTGCAAGCGCTTTAATGCTAAAATCTTAGTTTCGATATCCCTGGCGGGCAAAGCACAGATAGCCCCTCATGTGGCTTTGTGTATAACAACAAAACAAACAAAGTTACATCAGAATTTTTTTACGGAAAAATAACTGCTTTATTTATTCGATTAATTGAATAATTTGGGATTATTTGAATAAACAAAACTTATAAGCTTCCGACGTCTGGAGTTCCTAAATGTACAGTTTATATAACCTTGCTATCGGAGAGTATTCTTTGTATGTTAATAACAGTTACCCTCCCTAGACTCCCTTCTTCATATAATGTATCCCTATGTACAACTGCACCAGATTGTAATCTTCTGTATTTCTTCAGATGTAAAGATCACATTTCTTCATTGAAAACATTAAATGAAATCTATTAGTTTACTCGTTCGTGTTGTAAGCAAGGTTATATCGGTTCTACTACAAGAAAGCTGTTGATTGTGAGTGAAATCAGTTGTCTATTTTTATTATAAATAGTAGTATTGCATGGTATTTTCAACTTGAACGGCACCTCGTGCGAGATATTGGCTAAACGAACAGGTCAGAGGCCCCAGTAATCAGACATAGCCTACCCACTCTAGAACTGTTGACCAGATATAGGGCAATTAGTCAGCAACACCCGTCGCCTACACAACTACTTTTAAACCAATAGAAGGATTAACTGTCGCTTTTATAACGCGACCACAACTGAAAGTGTGGAGCATGTTCAGTGAATTTCACGATCTGAAACCTTGGTCCTTGCGATCCGCAGCCCAGCCCATTTAGAATAGCAAGTCTTAATCAAGAGTGTTTGTTTAGAAGCAAAGCTGTAAACCAAATGTGTGTTTATGTTGAATAGTAAAGAAAACAAACTGTATTTGTTTATATCTATTTCAAAATCATAGCTGAAGAATAGTTCCACAAATAATCTGTTTGAAATTTGTTAACTAAAGAGCACGAGTTGAACGTATTTTACACTCTAATATTGTACAATTAAGTCATAATTAAATCTATATTAATTCCTATTACCAGTGACGTATTACATCAGTCAGTAAGTATATTTTATTGCACGATTGAATTTGCATTACCTTTAATAGGGCCAACATGGCTAGGTGGTGAACGTGCTGTGAATCTGAAGGGCCGCAGTTCGTGTCACGTTGCAGCTAAAACTCGCATAGCACGTGCATTATAAGAGTGACAGTCAAATCCCACTATTCGATTAGAGATGCCCAATAGTATGTGATTGGTGCTGTTTACTAGATGCTTTCCCTCCAAACTACTAGTTGAAAATTAGGGCTGGCTAGTGCAGATAGCTCCCGTGGAGCTTTGCGTGAATTTCCTAAACAAACAAACATTAATTGATATTACCAGCGGTGTGTAGCATCAGTCAGTAAGTATGTGTAACGAGCTCCAATATCCTAAGTTCTCAACATCATGGTGTGCTGTGCTTGTGTATTATAAAAGCCTGAAAACCCTATATATAGTTTCCTCTATACTGTTAGGGTTATTAAACACTAAGCCTATATTACTACGACTGTTAACTTTATTAGCTGATATAAACTGGTCTTCATTGCCTCAGTTGTCAGCATCGGGAATGTTTCATTACACAGTTGTACGATCTATACAGTTTGATTGAATGTATAACAAAAGGTATTGGAATAACAGAACGACACGCAGACTTAGTCCGACGGCAACATTAATAAAGTTAATATGATATAAGATTATGTCTTAAATTAATGTACAGTTAATGATGGAAGGATTTCGAGTTCATGAAGTAACATTGGTTGTAGTAGTGAATTCCAATAAGAAATATCAGGGCTCGCTGGAGCTTGTTAAAAACGATAACAGAATAATCAATTTTTTAAAAGTACTTGTTGCAAAGTTTTACAAATATATATATATATATATATATGCCTATTTAGCGGAGTATCCAATTTTCATCTTTAAGAAAGGCAATACGTTCTAGGAGGTTTTGTGTTTTCAAAGTTAGTGTGGTACAAAGACTGAGTAAAGCAGATTTAAATACTGACAACTGTCTTTTCAATAAGGGTTTATTTACACTAAGATAAAACCAAATTTCGTGTACTATGTATTGACTTGTGTTGTTTAAGCCTAAAAAAGTGTTTTAACAGCTCTGCATAATATGTGATAAGCAGGAAATAAATT
This sequence comes from Limulus polyphemus, assembly GCF_000517525.1. Lineage (NCBI taxonomy): Eukaryota > Metazoa > Arthropoda > Merostomata > Xiphosura > Limulidae > Limulus > Limulus polyphemus. Next base: position 4,744 of record NW_013668256.1, read on the forward strand.
AATTGAGTTAGTCTTACTTACACAGGTCCAAAATATTTAGCTCAGAATAAGATCTAATGACAAGAAGCTCTAACTTTAACAATTTACAGAGCCTTCTCAACTTAAGAGAAATATATTAAACTCATCCATTACAAAAGTCATGAAAAGCGATTCTAATCTGTTGTTTGTTTGTTTATTGTTAAACAAAAAGCTACACAATAGACTATCTGTGCTCTGCCCACCACGGATATTAAATCCCGAGTCGTGAGCCTGCAGACTTACTGCTGAGCCACTGTGTACAAAGAGTCTAATCGAAATTGCCAAAGAGGTAAAAAAAAACTGTCTCGGCTTCAGAAATATTTCAGTTTATCAACCCGGAATGTTAAATGTTCATTATCTGCCGTACGTGCCAAGGACGTGTAGCTATTCTACACAATTCAATCACAAACAATTCATAGGGCAGCACACAAACACACAAAGTTTTCAAAATTCCTTAACTCCACAGCTATAGAATAATATATAAAGATAACTAAAACTTTTAATTAACAATACTTTTAAGAACACTATATAAAAACTTTTTTTTAATCTAAAATTAAACTGTTATATTAAAGATAGCATTTAATTCATTAAACTTTAAATTGACAATATGGAGGCTCAAATTAATTAGCTATCTAAATCTAACTTCTTCCTAATTAAGGGAATGGCTATACTGTTAACTAACGAAAGTTCCTTTATTACGCTATTACGGCCATGTTGTTAATCTAGAGTTTCCAAACGCTCGTCTAAATTTGTATTTTTGTTCAGCAGAAAGAAAATTTAACTCAATTTGATGGACGTGGCCTTTATCTTTGTAAGTTCTCCAAAGTTTAGGAAACAACTTAAGCAACATATTGTTACGTCTCTGGTCGTTTGTTACTTTCCCGTATAATTTCTTTCGGATGAAACTTTAGCGATACAAGTCCTTTCTTAAATAAAACTAGTTTATTCTTTCTTAATACAACTTTGCAATACACTTACTTTCCACAATCAGCTTAACTTAAACACACACTATAATTCACAACGAACTATTTACGCACTTTACTTACTACTTGACTCGATTATCTGTCTCTATCTCCTCAATCTGCAATTATTCATATCGATTCATTGTCTGACGCCCTTATATACAAGAATACCGCACATCTAGCAAACACTCGAGCATTCACGAACCTTAGAAAATATCATTACGTGTTACTAGCGTCACGTGACTTCCGCTGTCGTAACAATATAAAAAACGAAATAGGCTAGAATTGCTGAGTCTGTAAGCCAGTAATGAGCACATTATTTAGTCAATTTGTATGTTTTTTTCAACTAGTTATTTCAGTGCTGTGAGTATTGAGTTCGTGTTTCGACGAAAAAATAGGGATATCAGATTACCAAGAATAATTTCTGTTAGACAGTTGTAACGTTAAGCCTATTGTTGAACTTGTTATGCTAATCGTGGAATTAGAAATTGAAATAATAATGCTGTTATGAAAGCGGAGGTCAATTGATACTAGTAACAGACCTTAATGATATTCTAGTAACACATCATGATATTCTAGGAGGATCATGTCTGTTCATGGCAACTCTGGTCTTGTATATAAGTGTGCCAGATAAAGCGAAATGACTTATTCAGAATAGAATTGCAGAAAGACAGAGATGGACAATAGAGTCAAGCGCAGTAGTGACCGTAAGTAAAGTGCATGAATATTTGTGAATTATAGCATGTGTTTAAGTTAAAGTGACTGTGGAAATTAAGTGTACTGCATAGTTGAGTTGAGAAAGAATAAACTAGTTTTATTTAAGAAATGACTTGTATCGCTGAAGTTTATTGGAGAGAATTTCTATGGAAAATTAACAAACGAGCACAGAGACGTAACAAATTGGTGTCAGAAGTGGGATGGGAAATAAATAAATTGTAGACTTTGGACTGATTTTGAGTTCCATACCTGAGTTATAGAGCAGCTACCAATGCTCTATAGTTGGGCCTGTCGTCTGCTGACAACTATCCAATTATTTCCAGTGGTTGTCCCTTCAGGCTTGTTGCCAGATATACTACTTTCTGCTCCTCTGTCCATCCATTTATCTCTGCCAGGAGCTCAAGTTGTGCTCTATATGCTTCCCATCGAATTTCTGTGGCTTCCTTCGTACTGGATCACCCCTGTTGTTGACATTCATATCTGGGATGTGACTTCTAACAGGGTTGAAGATTATAGTTTAGCTGCGGGGTCTGGAAGGGGCTTGCCGTTGTCTGGGTCTGATTAAGTCGATGTTTAATGTATCTTCCTTGTGTAAAAAACAATAAATCATCTTTTCATGTATTTGATTCGCTTTGAAATTTACTAAGCTTTTCCATTTGTACTTCTTGTTTCCTTTTTGTTCCAGTTGCCACTGCTGTAGTCTCTCTTCTTGTTTCTTTTCTTTTCCTCCAACAACTGCTGTAATCTCTCTTCTTGTTTCTTTTCTCTTTCCTCCAACAACTGCTGTAATCTCTCTTGTTTATTTTGCTGTTCGAGCTGCTACTGTTGCAGGTTTTCTTGCCACTGCTGTTGTCTCTCATATTGTTTCTTTTGCTGTTCTTGTATTACTGCCATCAAATCAGCTAAGCTGTAGTTTGATTTGCCACCTCTCGTTTCTATTTTCTTTTTTTTGGGCTAGGTTTAGGACTAGAGTCCGTGCTAAAGGGGAGAGCCTGCAAGAGCTAGCACAGGATTTCGAAAGTATGGCACACAAGGCCTACCCAACTGCAGCACCCGATGTCCTCAAGTTGTTGCTGATGGATCAGATTGTAGATGCATTGGACAGTCCACAACTGAAGATACAAGTAAAGCAAGCACACCCCTCTACTATGCAGGATGCAATGGCCAGAGCACTTGAATTCGAATCCTATGTTAAGTCCAGCACAGAGGTATCAAGGTTGGTACAGTCATCAGGATTCAAGGCCAGAAAAGGGCAGCTCTCAGAGAAGTTTGAGGGACTTTGCTGGCACTGTAACAAACCAAGGCACAAAAGAGCTCAATGCCAGCAACTTCAACACAGGGTAGATGCCACGACAGGAAAGGCTGCTTCCCTGAAAGGTTGTTGGAACTGTGGAGAACAAGGACATATGAGGAGCCAGTGTAAGAAGAATACTACCAATAATTCAGCTTCGAGGAAACCAGTAGTGGTTGGTGTTGAGGGATGCCCACCAACCCCCATTGTGAAAGTTCCAACAGCTAGGTGTAAAGTGCCAGGCACATATAGTGTCTACGTGACAGGAAAGCTGGATGGCCAAAAGTGCAACTTTGTCATAGATTCTGCATCTCAGCAAACCCTTGTGAGTATCAAGATGCTAGATAAAAAGGAGTACCAGAAGCCATACAGAAGCTTTATGGTGTGACAGGACATTATGCAAGGTTGTGGGGACCAGTGTGGGTAACTATTGAGCTCATAGGCATGAAGGACAGACACAAAGTATACTTGGCTGACATTGAAAACCCATGCATATTAGGGTTGGACTACTTATTACCAAGGAAGTGTGTAATTAATTTTGATAAGATGACGTTTGGGAACAACAAACACTATTGGTTTAATTTTAGTGGCTATTGTTCGGGACGAACAATACTAAGGAAGGGGCAGCGTTACGACAGCAGAAGTCACGTGACGCTGGTAACACGTAATGGGTATCTAGAAGGTTCATGAAGGCTCGAGTGTTTGCCAGATGCCCTGCTATTTTGTATATATATAAGACCGGCAAGAAGTGACAGTATAGATAATTGCACACAGACAAAGACAGAGACGGACAATTGAGACAAGTGCGGTAGTGACCATAAGTGCGTGAATCGTTGTGAATTATAGCGTGTGTTGAAGTTAAAGTGACTGTGGAAATTAAGTGTATTGCAAAGTTGTGTTGAGAAAGAATAAACTAGTTTTATTTAAGAATGGACTTCTATCGCTAAAGTTGCATCCGAAAGAAATTACACGGGAAATTACACCAGAGAATTAACAGAGAACCTAAGGACATATAATCAAGAAGAAAATCTGCCTGATGGTAAGCCAAGGGAAAAAAGAATCAAAGCCTGTGTAGGGCGAGGCTTGCAAGTACCCAAAGTGAGACAAAAATGCTCATCATAAAACAAAGTCAGGAGAAGAAGGGGAAAATTAAACCATAAACATGTCAACAAAAAAACGAGATAGGCCTAGCAGATTCTGCAGTAGAGGCCTGGAAGGCAATCCATGATCAGATGGAGGAAAACAAAATCTAGTCGTCTGAAATGGGTTCAGCGTTTGTAGGAGGAAGGCAAATGAAATGAATGGTAAGTATAAATTATAAATGAAATGAAAAGCAAGAAGTACAAATTTAAAGACTGAAGAAAATGAAATAGTCGATGTACTGTACATATTAAGAAATTGTGTAGTGAAAAACATTGGTAGAAGTTATGTGATAAAGAAAACAATATATTTAACCTAATTATCGATTAACCCGTAAGTAGAACTACAGATAAACCGATAATAACCGACACTTGTTAATCCCAATCGAAAAGTGCAGGACAAAGGATATCACTAAGCCTAATTTCGAACCTGAACTTGTGTACGAGTATTGACCAATCGAACAAAACTTGTGTTATGGAACCCAAAAAAAACTACAGAAAATGATATTAACAATAAAATTATTCAAAAAGCATAACAGTACAACGTCTAATCTTTCCAAAGTCGGCGGACTGCATTTCGAAATGTGTTGTACCAAGTGGTGGGATTCATCCGGTTTGCACCTGCGAACCTGTTCTTAGAATTTAATGACCTGCACGAACCGGTTGTTAACAATCGTATGTATAGGCCTAATAATAACGTTACAACTTAC
>NW_013668256.1:10619-11733 GCF_000517525.1 Limulus polyphemus
TGCTGACATCTTCAGTCCTGTCGGAAATCACATTCCAGACATGAGTGTCAGCAATAGGGGTGATCCAGTACAAAGGAAGCAACGGGAATTCGATGGGAAGGTACCGTAGGAAGCATATAGAGCACAATTTGGATGGAAAGAGAAGCAGAAAGCAGTGTACCTTGCAACGAGCCTGAAGGTACAACTACTGGACGAGAGGCACAACTATAGAGCACTGATAGCTGCTCTAGAAATCAGGTAAGGAACTCAAAATCAGTACGAAGTCTACAGGGCTAGGTTTAAGACTAGAGTCCATGCTAAATGGGAGAGCCTGCAAGAGCTAGCACAGCATTTGGAAAGTATGGCACACAAGGCCTACCCAACTGCACCATCCAATGTCCTCATGCTGTTGCTGAGAGATCAGTTTGTAGATGTCTTGGACAGTCTAAAACTGAAGATACAAGTAAAGCAAACACACCCCTCTACTATGCTCTTGAATTCGAATCCTACATTAAGTCCAGAGGTACCAAGGTTGGTACAGTCAGCGGGATTCAAGGCCAGAAAAGGGCAACTTTCAGACAGGTTTGAGGGACTGCTGGCACTGTAACAAACCTTGGCACAAGAGAGATCAATGCTGGCAACTTCAACACAGGGAAGATGCCATGGCAGGAAAGGTTGTTGGAACTGTGGAGAGCAAGGACATATGAGGAGCCAGTGTAACAAGAATACCAACAATAAGTCAGCCTTAAGGAAACCAGTCGTGGTTCGTGTTGGTGGATGCCTACCAACCCCAGTTGTGAAAGTCCCAACATCTAAGTGTAAAATGCCAAGCACACATAGTGTCTATGTGAGAGGAAAGCTGGATGGCCAAAAGTGCAACTTTGTCATAGATTCTGCATCTCAGCAAACCCTTGTGAGTATCAAGGTGCTGGATCACAAAGGCATACCGGAAGCCATACAGAAGCTCTTTGGTGTGACAGGACATTGTGCAAGGTTGTGGTGACCAGTGTGGGTAACTATTGAGCTCATGGGCATGAAGGACAGACACAAGGTATACTTGACTGACAAGACCAATGCATATTATGGTTGGACTACTTACTACCGAGGAAGTGTGTAGTTAACTTTGATAAGATGA
>NW_013668256.1:11743-15951 GCF_000517525.1 Limulus polyphemus
TGTTTGGGAACAACAAAGGCCAAATTCCGGTAAGTGTTGCTGCTTCTGTTGATTTGCATTTCACAGCACTTAAGTCAACTACAATACACCCTATGTCAGAGAATATAATTTGTGGTATAATAAAAGAACATCCCCAAGGAAGCCCGATGCTTGTGGAAGCAGTGCAAGACCCATCTAGACATGAAGATTGGAAGGTCTCTTGTGGCAGGTCAGCAAATACTGCCCATAAATGCAGTGGCTAGTTTCTCTAAATGTGAGCAGACACTTAAGGAAGGGGCATTGTTGGGTGTGTGACAGGAGGTAGATCTAGTCAATGTTAAGGCAAGAAATACAACCATAAAGAGAGAACGTCTTCTCCCAGATCATTTAACTGACCTCTATAAGAAGAGCATAGTCCATTTGTCGTCATCACAGGATCTTCAGGCTAGGGAACTTTTGGCGAATTATGCAGATGTCTTTTCGAAAGGAGATCATGACTTTGGCTGCACAGACCTTGTAGAGCACAAAATAAACACAGGCAATCACCATCCAATAAAGATCCCTCCAAGGAGAATAGCTCTGGCAAAGCAACAAGAGATGGAGAAGGTCATGGATGGCCTAATTAATAAGGAAGGGATAGTCAAGAAATCAAATAGACCATGGTCAGCTCTCGTCAGGTTAGTCCAGAAGAAGGATGGGACCCAACATTGCTGTGTGGACTTCAGGGCTCTTAACAGTATAATCGAAAAGGGCTCATACCCATTGCTAAGAATTGATGATACTCTTGATACCCTAAGTGGAGCCAGGTGAATATGGCTGAAGCAGATAAACCTAAGACTGCATTTAGTTATGGCCTAGGTCTCTGGCAATACTGTGTGATGCCATTCGGGCTTAGCAATGCTCCAGCAACATTTGAGAGACTGGTAGAAAGAGTACTGGAAGGCCTACAATGGAGGATAGCCCCAGTGTACCTGGATGATGTCATTGTGTTTGCAACAACTTTTGATGAGGAAATGTCCCGGCTGGAGGAAGTATTCAAGCGTTTGAAAGCAGCAAACCTCAAACTCCATCCCAAGAAATGTCATTTGTTCCAGAAAGAGGTGCTTTACTTAGGCCACATTGTTAGTGAGAATGGTGTACAAACTGATCCTGATAAGTTGAACGCCGTGCATGACTGGCCAACACCAGACAATGTGGGAGAGCTAAGAAGTTTCTTGGGACTCTGTACTTACTCCCACAAATTTGTGAAGGACTTTGCAACTATAGCTGCTCCACTACATGATTTGACAAAAAAAAGGGGGACCAGAAGTTTGTATGGACAGTTTTTTGCCAGCATGCTTTCAAGATATTGAAAGAAAAATTGGCCCCAGCTCCACTTTTAAAGCTTCCAAATCCCTCACTGCCGTACATACTGGATTGTGATGCTAGTAATGTTGGAATTCGAGCAGTGTTGTCTCGGAAAGTGGGAAAAAACGAGCAAGTGGTGGCCTACTTCAGTAGAGTCCTGAGTAGACCAGAGAGGAACTACTGTGTAACATGGACGGAACTTTTTGCTATAGTAAAGAGTCTGACATGTTTCCATCCTTACCTCTATGGTGCCAGGTTTACCATCAGGACAGACCATGCTGCATTACGCTGGTTAAGATCATTAAACAACCCAGAGGGACAACTGGCATGTTGGATCAAAAAGATAGACTAGTATAACTATGGTATTGAATATAGAGAAGGAAAATCTCATGAAAATGCCGATGGACTGAACCGAAGACCCTGCAAAAATGACTGCAGACATTGCTGCAAAAGAGAGGTTGAACTAACCAGGTGCCATTAAGCTGAAGTCAAAGTGACTGAAAGAGTTGGTGGTGGTGAAGTGGAACCAAGTATAGATATTAAAGCAGAACAGGAGAAAGACCAAGATTTAAAGCCAATAATTGATTTTCTAAAAGGAAGAGTTTTGTGCCCTGCTTGGGAGAAGGTGTCTAGCTTAAGCCCTGTGACAAAGAACAATTGGGCACACTGGGACCAGTTGAAGCTTGAAGATGGTATTCTTCTCCGGAGATGGGAAACTGCATATGGGAAAGTGACGACCTGGCAAACAGTTATAGGAAGTTGTGCTGCATCAATCCCATGATAGTTTAACAGGAGGACATATTGGAGTTAAGCAGACATTGAGTCACCTACGACAGAGATTTTACTGGATAGGTATGAGGCAAGATGTGGAAACTTGGTGCAGGACACGCAGTACATGTTGTGCTAAAAGGGGACCCAAGCATAAGGGACGTGCTCCAATGAAGTTATATCAAGTTGGTGCACCAATGGAAAAAGTAGCGATTGACATTGCTGGTCCTTTGCTCCTAACTCATGCTGGAAACAAGTACATTTGTGTGGTGATGGATTATTTCACCAAGTGGCCAGAGGCATATGCAATACCGAATCAGGAAGCTACAATAGTAGCTTCGGCTATTAGTGATTTCTTCTTCAGGTTTAGTATGCCATAGGAACTGCATTCAGATCAAGGCCGTAGCTAAGAATCAGCTGTGTTCCATGAATGCTGCAAAATGTTTGGCATACGAAAGACCAGGACAACGCCACTTCACCCACAGTCTGATGGGATGGTAGAAAAGTACAACTGGACACTGGGACAGGAATTGGCAAAGTTTTTTAATAGCCGCCAAGATGACTGGGATGTTTTACTCCCTGCACTGTTGATGGCCTATAGAACAGCAGAGCATGAAGCCATTGGATACACTCCAGCAAAGCTAATGTTTGGTTGGGAACTTCGGTTGTCAGTGGACCTGATAACAGGACGCCCACCTTATAAAGAGTTGCCTGAAAATGTGTCAGAGTTTGTTAAAGTGTTATCTGGAAGAATGGATGATATTCATCATTAAGTGCATTCAAACTTGAAAACATCTGCTGATTCCATGAAGCTATGTTATGATAAGAAATCTACTGAAGTCAGCTTTGTACCAGGAGACAAGGTGTGGTTGTATAATCCCAGGAAGACCAAAGGGAGGTATCCTAAGTTGTCTTCTCCATGGGGAGGCCCATATGACATAGTGGATCGTCTCTCAAACGTGTCTTTCCGAATAAAATGTGGTCGGCGATGTAAACCAAAGGTGGTGCATGCCAACAGGCTTTGGCATTATCATGGTCCAGGTCATTTCAATTGGAACAAAGTGAACAACGAAATAAATGACGCTGCTGAAGACGTGTCACCTGAAAAAGTCACTGTTGAAGAAGCAACTCTACCCGGTTTTGAGAAGGAAAACAGTGAAGCCGTTAATGGAATTACTACCACTGATGTGACTGCTACCGATAATGGGACATTTCCTGATGGAGCAGATGAACCCCACATGAAGCAGAAGCCAATGAGATGGAGAACAGTATGGAAGAAGATACGTCCTTTAAAATTAGGAGACTTTGTTGTATTTTTATTTTGTTTTTGTAAATTCTGTATATTTAATTAAGTTATTGTTAATTATCTATTGGTTTAATGTAAGTGGCTATTGTTTGGGATAAACAATACTAAGGAAGGGGCAGTGTTACGATAGCGGAAGTCGCGTGACTCTGGGAGCACTCATGGAAGGATCATGAATTATCGGGGAGGCTTGAGTTTGTTCGGGGTGCCCTCTTTTTTATTATATAAGCCTGGCGAGAAAAACCAGTGCAATTGCAGAAATAGATAGGTAGATAGATATAGAGTCAGATAATTGAGTCAAGCGAGCGGTAGTGACGATAATATAATGTGTGTGTGTGTTTTGTTATCGAGATTGCAAACGTATTGACTGTGGAAATTCTGTGTATTACAAAGTTGTATCGAGAAAGAATGAACTAGTTTTAATTAGGAAAGGAATTGTGTCACTGAAGCTCCTCGGAAAGATATTATACCGGAAATTAACAAATGAGCAGATATGTAACAGTATATAACTGTTATGGTGTGAGCGTTTTCTCCAGCATAATAGATAATTAATTCTACTTGTTATAAACCATTAGTATTAGGCCTATTATATTTTTAACATTACATTCTGTTTTTTCAATCTCTTAGGGTTTTTTCAAGAAGAAGAAAACTCCACTATTTTCACCATATCCGTTGTCAATGACATATTTCTTTCAATGCAGAGCTCACCAGGCCGATTGAAACACAACAAACACTATAATGGCTGTGTTCCATTCGTTAGTTGATTTTCCGTAACTTCGTTCCCGCGAAACTTTAGCGACACAAATCCTTT
>NW_013668256.1:16951-30789 GCF_000517525.1 Limulus polyphemus
TTAAATTTACTAATGTTTTCCATTTGTACTTCTTGTTTCCTTCTTGTTCCAGTTGCCACTGCTCTAGTCTCTCTTCTTGTTTCTTTTCTCGTTCTTCTTTTTTAATTTCTTTCTCCTCTAACAACTGCTGTAATTTCTCTTCTTGTTTATTTTCTTTCTCCTCCAACAACTGCTGATATAGAATATAGATATAGATATAGAAAGTGGTCATGGAAACAGTTATGTTCTCACCCTACTTACACACACAACTGGGTCATTTTACTAGACCATCACACAATTTTTCATCAGGAAAGAGGGCTGAAACTTCATATATGTTTTAACAAAAGAGATAGTGATCTTTTCTGTTGATAACTCAGCTAATCACGCAAGGGTACACTTTGTTCTTGCACTGAATTTAAAAGAGAGTACCGATCCCGTGATTGACGCATATTCCCTGAGTATAGAGATTAAACTGTAGATTCTTGCAGTGCAGTACTTGTTGGTCCTCAGGTTGTTCAGTTGTTCCAACCCATTCTTATTCTGAGTAAAATTAGGAAAAGTAGAAAATCTCACAACAGTATGGTAGCAGTGGGTGGTATACTACAGACATTGTGATACATTACATCTTGTTAAAAAAAAACAATAGCTCTAAAAGGTTGTTTCGAGAATCTCGTTTTTCCAATTAAAGAAATATTTTTATGAGATCGAAAAAAATGCCATGTTTGGTTATCTATTTTATTAAAAGTACTGAAATTCTAGCGATACTGTTGTTTTTAATCTAGACGATTCCTGAAATTAGATTTGTTCCTTAACTGGAATTTAATGCAACTTGATAGGTATGGCATTAATGCATGAAACTTTCTCCATTTTTAGGAAGAGGTTTGAGCTGTATTAAAAAACAAATGATATTAGAGAGTGAGTTATCTTGCAAATTCGTTAATCAGTTAATGAGTAATTAGTGTACGATTTACCAAGTCTGCCCATTACTATCAACCACCAGTTAGTTGATTTAGTGAATCTTGAGTTTGTGTTTCGATGAATAAATAGAGATACGAAATTAACAAATATGTGGAGTTTCGATACCCCATTTTTAAAGCACAGATAACCCATTGTATAGCTTTGCGTTTAACAACAAACAAACTGAATTATTTTAAAGTTAGACCTATTGGTGAACATTGGTTATTATAACTATAAAACTTGATGTTGAAGAAACAAATTGTATTTTTATATTGTTTACTGATATTGTCATTATTCATTTTTACTGACTAACCCCAAAACACAACAAACAATATAAGGCATTGCAACATTGTTGTCATAAGTGGAGTTATTTAAGTAAAATAAAAAAAATCTATACTCAATTATAAGATGATGACATGTGCTCCAAGCGAGTTTGAAAAGTGGAAATGATAAAACAGTTAAAAGATGATCAAGAAGAAAGGTACAAAAAATTATAAAAGATCAATACGAAAGACACAGGAATTGCAATAATGAGACATAAAATTTAAATAAGAATTAAAAACAAAAATCATTTTGATTGAAACAAGATCGAGTAAACCATAGGAAATGTGTAAAAGGACAACAACAAAGTAAAAACGATAGTACAAACGACAATAACATTGTAAGAAATTAAGTACAAAAGGACATCGATGAAGTAGAGAAGTATAATGACCACAATATCAAAGAGGTGAAAGGTACAGAAGGGTTATAACAACAAGATAAATGAAGTACAAAATAAATTACAAAGAGAAATCAATAAGGAACGCAAATAAAAGAACGCACGACGATTTATTCAATAATCAGTGCCGTTTATGTAATAAATGCTTGAATAGAGACAACTAAGAAGTTGTCTTTTTCGATTTTGCTTTACTTATAATCTTCAATCCACTAATAGAAATTGTATATAAACTTTACATCAGCCATAGAACAGTTTATTGTTGGTTATCTGATTCTATCTGTTACCAATCTATCTGATAATAATGCTTGGAGACCGCTTGAATGGGTAATGACGAAAAACTTTAATATAAGGTTAAGATAACAGCAAATGTACAACGTTTCAACAAGGATTTGTCATCATCACTAAGTATTTTCTAGAAAATATCACACTACAATTCATCGAAAATTTTGCAGTTTTAGAAATGGCATTAGTAAACTGATATCCGCCTGGTAGACAAAAATTGCTGCTTCAGTTAATATCCTTATGATGTCGAATTTCGTATGGCAGAGCGATTAAAACAATAGCACGGATCCAAAGATTATTCATATATAATGTTTTTATTCAAAGCTACATATGAATATTTGTGAATGTAATCCATTAAGATCATTTTTCAGTCGTCCAAAAAATTTTCACGAATGGTTTGGTTGTTGTTAAGCACATAGCTACACAATGAGCTATCAAGGCTCTGCCCATCACGGGTATCGAAAGCCGATTTTTTAACGTTGTAAATCTGCAGAATTACCGCTTTCACGAATGAATTACGTATATTTTACAATTCGATTTTACAAATAATTACGAATTTTGGCGGGAGAGGAATCGAATCTTCTAGAGGTCTCTGTAATACGCTTGAGCTCTAACGTGGGTTGTGTGTACAGACGCCATCATGTCAAATAAGGTATATCAGTAGAATAATTAATTTTCTGGATTAGATTATTGTTTAAAGGTAGATTTGAAAAATATCCCTCTCTTTTACAGGATCAGTGGAATGAAAGCCAGCCTCGTACTCTGTAAGTATACTTACATTTTGTGTGAATTAAATTTATGTTCCCTATCTTACCGGTTTGTGCTCGCTTACTTAGTAGTCTCGCTTAAGTTTTGTTCATTTCCTGTCTGCCAATGTCGAAAATACCGTTAACAGCAAGGGTACCCAACTGATTAAACAATGCATTTTAATCTTTATAAGTAAGAAAAGTATATTTAATTAAATATACTTATTACCAAGTTAATTTTTAGTTTCGCTCAAACTAAGTTGGTGGCTTTTTCTGATCGGAAGTTAATATTAATGTTCCGTTTGACGTATAACGTGTCGCTTTATTTTCAAAACGCAGCTATGTGGGTAACCTGAATCCAGCTGTGACGGAAGAATTGATCTTAGCTCTGTTTGGACAAATTGGACCAGTTAAGGGATGCAAGATTATTCAGGAGGTTAGACTTGTTTATTAATAAGAAAAAGTTCAAAACAAAACCTTATCTAGTAGTACTAGTAAGTGTAGCCTGGCTTAGCACATTAAGTAGCATTAGCAACACTGTGATAGCGATGTATTACTATTTATATAATTTAATCAACTTGTAGCAAAAGTCAAGATACGATTGCATAAAAAAATATATTCACCATTAAATTTAAATTTGTTTTTATTGAAAATTTGCTAAAAGGTTATTTAATTTCAAACTATCAGTTAAAAATTTGAATATTTCCAAATTTTAGGGTTCATGAAATTGGCAGATATTGGCCTCATACATGAAATTTTCTCAGTCTTGACTAATCTTCAAGTTGGACAACATTTATCACAATTAATTACATAAGAAATTGTACATTTATTACAAAAAAGATAAAAGGTTAATACCAGTATAAAAATACAGGAAACACAATGTAGGCTACTATTAATGAACTTGTCCAGACAATGATGATCAGAGGATTTTGAGAATTCTGTTTAGGTAGACATTAATGTTATGAGTAGAAAATCTATATGCAACGTTCAAATTGGTTATAAGTTAGTAATAATAGCTTTTAAACTTGTAAATAAATTATGAAGTAAATTGCCCTAGCCAGATAATAAAACATTAAATTACCAAAAACAAAGTTAAAAATACTAAGAAGAATATACACGAGACCACAATATTATACAACTTATTAGATATGTTGAAACCAAGGCTGATGGAATCAATAAATGGCCATTATTAATAAAATAAATGTAAAAAAAGAGTAAAGAAAATTTCAACTGCTCTATATCTGCTATATCCAGTACTGAAGAGGCCTTTTACCCTATACCAACATTCTTCAGGCTGGTTGGGATACAATAGATATAGTAGTAGTTGAGATATTATTTTTATTGGCAAATTGCTTGGCAACAAATGTTGCTCCCCCCTGTTGGGTCATTGGTAAGTTTATGAGATTAAAGTGTTGAAATTTGGGATTTGATTCTCCTTGGTGGACAGAGCACAGATAACTAACCCACTGTCTAACTTTTCATGACAAAATAGATGAACAAACAATTGAATTGGATTAAGTTGGTGAAGCATAGTATTTTATTTATGTCACAACACATCAGAACTTGGGTAAGAGTGTTTTTGAACACTGTATTATTAATTGATTTTAACACCATATATTATGAATTATTATTTTATTGAATTAACCTTCTCATTATTCAGAAGAATTGGTAAACCATCAAACCAGTCTTCTTCATCCTTGAGCATGCCAAGAACCAGTTTTAACTGTAAAAAGACTACACTGATAGCTAAAGTATTTTTATGTCCAAAATACAACCATGTAGCAGTATTGCAAAAAATTACATTTACGAAGATGAAAAAAAATCTATAAATTACAATATAAAACAAATTAAATAAAATCGTACAATAAACATCAAGATTCTTGATCTCTGATTAAAATATAAGTTAAAGGTTTGAAGTGTTGAAACTTAAGTTGATGATGATTGACTTTAAGATATTATGTAAATTTGTAGAAGATATGGTTAGAAAATTTTCTAAAATTTACAGATTTATATGTAAAATCACTTTACCAGTTTCTTGTCTTTTAATGCACAAACATTCATTATATGTTATTTTAACTCTACTTGATAGTTTTCAGCTGTATGATTTCCTCTAGTATTTTTTTTATAATAATATGAAATTGTATTTGAACTTTTATCATATTTCATCTGCATACCAACACTCAAATTTATTTGAGACAGAAGTAAAATACACGAATACTTTTCTTTTTAAATAATGTCAGAAGAGCTTAAGTACAGATACAACAGTCAACATAAGTTTATATGATTTTTCAGGTTTGAAGATACATTTAACTTCTTACCTCACACTTAAGCTTTTTAGAATTTTGAAAGAATTTAGTGTTTTCTATTTGTACAGACAATACATTTCTTTTATTAACATTTATTGTCTTCATATTAAGAACCTACAAATATACATATTGGTATTGAAATGTGACAGTTAATTAAAGATTTACGTAAAAAATTAATGTAGGAAATATGAAAATAGCCAGAAATTTTGGTCTTGAAATCCAATGTACAAATACAGAATTTTTCAAGAACTTATGCACACATAGGGAAAGACCTTAAAAAATTAATTAATGAATGAAACTTAAGATTCTTAATTTGTTTAGGATGATATTATTATATAAGATAATTAATTTTGTAATAGAATCATTTTAAATGTGTGTTTTCTTTATACTCTCTATACAAAAATTAGAATTGTACACGTGGTCTTGATTTGTGTGAAAATTTCAGTTTCTGATTCTTTGTGTTATTAATATAGTGGTCGTTTGGAAACATAGTTCTTAGAAAATTTTATATTTTTTTGTGACTATTTAAAGAAAAAAAAACAAGTGCATTTATACATTTGCCATGTTGTTGATGGACAAGTGGATAGTAGAAAAATAACATTTTGTGAGCTTATCTATATTCAGGGCAGAATGGGATACTGGGAAAAACTACTGGTGGGCTAGCGTTTCATTGAAAAAATTGTGAAATACTTTTAAATGCTATTTAAATCAGAATGAATAGACTGCCCAATTTTCCATTCATGGCTGATGAGCAGTAAACGTGTAATTAAATTACTCTTTTAAAATTCTTTTTGTTTGAACCACATTTAAATCATGTAATTTTCTGATCATATAGATCTATAATTTACTAAGTTGGGTAATAAATGTTGGACTGTAAATGAACAGTTTTGCACAATGCATTTTTGTTTAATTTGAGAGCTATTTGAATAGTATTAATACACGTTATAGGCTATTTTTCAGGAATCCATCTTTCCTAACCTCATTGCAGGGCCAGTATAAAAAAAAATTCTTAATTTCTAGATACCTAACTTATTTACTGAACTTTCCTTGTACTTATGCCTATTAGTTTAACTTGAGCAAAACATATTTACCATAAATTACAAGCTTAACAGAAATCAGTTATTTCTTCCAGGTTGCAGTAGTTCCATTTTGAAATAATATTAGAAAATAAAATTTCATCACCTTCACTGTAAATATTTTAATGCAATAAAATTGAAAACCCAGCATTACCTTTTGATACAAATAATGTTGGAAAGTTATGTGATGTGTAATACTTAAATTGAATCTCATTTTGAGTAATAAAACATCTCGGCAATACAGTTAGTTATTGGTTATCTGTGGGTGCATTATTTGATTTGAGGTTTGACTGCTGCAACCTGGGGAATTCCACAAACTGTTATATTTCAGTATAGCTTTGAACTGCTTCCGCTACAGTTCTTATTAATTTTGTTCGCTGTTCATTTCATTCTTTTATTTTTTATTTTATCATTTTTTAGTGTCATCATGTGTATGTTGACTATTAAGAACAAAAGGTCAAAACCTGAATGAATCATATTGACAATGCAGTAAAAACTATATTATTGAAAAGAGTGAATAAGGTTTGACAGTGAAATCTATTGCAGCTGCATTCTGCAATTTGAGAAAAAGCATGTAATACCAAAAAATCAAGACTAAATTATTATAGTAAAGCTTATCACATTGTATATTATGTATAGCTTTTAGTATGTATTATTTAAAAATCCATATCTCAGTTTTTTTAGTTTTCTTTAGAAATACTTGCTTATATGTAAGTTTTTCATGTGTTTTGTAATATCCATATTTTTGTGTTATCTGTTCTCCTCACTTCCCCAGATAATGGAGAGTCAACTGTACTAATAATAATTGTAATATATTATTTTTACTAGCTCAGTCCAATAAAAATGTGTAAAATAACACGTACCATGTGAAGTACATCTTGTTAGTTGTTGACAAAGGTTTCTTCTTGTTAAGAATCAGTATTTCTGATTCAATATGACATTATTGCTATAAACCGTTGTTTGTTTGGAAATGATCAGAACACAAAGCAAGCATCTCTTTTTTGAAAACTCTAAACAAAGTTCATCCTTTTCTGTCAAGTATATATATATATATATTGTCAGTTATTGTTCATTATTAAATGTTGTAATCCCATTGTTTTTAATATTTATATCTGATTTTTAGGAAATGGGTATTCTAAGATAATTTTAAAGTAGTTTTATCATATTTAATCAAATTAACTTTAGGTCCATTTAATCCTTTAGATGCACCAGTTGCCATATAGCGACCACTTAATGTGATTTGAATTTCCTGTTAGAAATACAATTTGAGTGCACAAAGCCTAATCTGCACAGATGACGATCTCAGCCACCAATTTGTATCCAACATAGCTAACTTACTCTTGAAACATTGATATTTCCAGTTGGAAAATGTTTAATTTTTATGAGAAAACAGTCTCAAAATGGCATCAAATCATTCCATTGTTTTCACACTTGAAGAGACAATTGAACTTGTATAAGCTGACAGTGATTCTGGCTCTGAGCTTTAATTATCTAATGATTTTGAGTGTGGTATGACTGTAAGAAAGCATGCACCTAAAGGGTTAAGTACATCAAAATAAACACCACATTGGCTATACAAAGTGGATCTTAAAGTAGCTTTACTGCAGTTCATCAATCTAGCCTGTGATCTATGTCATATGTGTGAAGTCTTTAAACTAACCATTGTGAACCTGCTTTTATATAGACATCTGGAAAAGTTTCTAGAATATTTACCATTAACTCTACAAAATTTAATGCAGCTTAATAAGCCCCCCCAGTGGCTTAGTGGTAAGTCTAAATGCTTACAGTACTAAAATATGTGTTTTGGTACACATGGTGAGCATAGTACAGATAGCCTATTGTGTAGCTTTGTGATTAAAACAAATGAAGTAGCTTTACAGAAAGTATCGGAAAGTTGTAATAACCTCATAACTTGCAGCTCAATAAACACTACCAAAAATGAAGTAGCTTAATAAAAATTATTGGAAAGTTGTAACAACATCGTAACTTGCAGCTCAATAAACAATAACAAAAATGAAGTAGCTTAATAAAAATTATCGGAAAGTTGTAACAACATCGTACGTTGCAGCTCAAGATGTTGTTACAACTTTCCAATAATTTTTATTAAGCTACTTCATTTTTGTTAGTGTTTATTGGGCTGCAAGTTACGAGGTTGTTACAACTTTCCAATAATTTTATTAAGCTACTTCATTTTTGTTAGTGTTTATTGAGCTGCAAGTTACGAGGTTATTACAACTTTCCAATAATTTCTATTAAGCTACTTCATTTTTGTTAGTGTTTAATAACTTGCAGCCCAATAAACACTAACAAAAATGAAGTAGCTTAATAAAAATTATTGGAAAGTTGTAATAACCTCGTAACTTGCAGCCCCATAAATGCTAACAAAAATGAAGTAGCTTAATAAAATTATCGGAAAGTTGTAATAACCTCGTAGCTTGCAGCCCAATAAACACTAACAAAAATGAAGTAGCTTAATAAAATTATCGGAAAGTTGTAACAACCTCGTAACTTGCAGCCCAATAAACACTAACAAAAATTCTTTCCAATATGAATTTTCTTATCAACCTTGTACCTTGTTAAAATTTCACAGCTCACATAGAGCTTCTACAGTTTTGAATTGCACAACTGTCACTGTAAAGAAGTTGTAACAGCCATTTGGTATGATACAAGTAAACTATTAGTTTCAAACTTATTAATTGACTTATTATAGCCCAATTAGTTTTATTTGCATCCTTTCTTTTTGGCCCTTAATGACCATATATAACTGGAACACAATTGTAGTTAAGGTTTAAGATTTATAAGTTATTTTGGTGATGTCTTTGTATTTTCTTTCAACTGAAAATGTTGGATTGTGTTTGGTTCTTATATTAAGATGTATCATGGAGATGTGTGTATATTTTGTTTAGGTGTTGTTGTGTTTATCAAGCACTACAAATTTGTTACGTTTTTTTTTTGACAATTTAAGAAGTTATTCATTTTGTTTAAGTGTTTGAAGTACTTGATGTTCTTCAATTGAAAGGTCATTGGTGGCCTTCTATAATATCTAGCTTCTAATAAGACATTTTAGTTTAGTTTTTAAAACATAGTATAATCATGTATATGTTTGTAGTTTGATTTTCAACCTGATGTTTCATTAATTGAATTTTCTAGAGAAATTTTAAAAATTCCTATGAATCACACATATCTGTTGTATTATATTTCTGTAGCATCTCAACCATCATCTTTTATCATTAATCCTTTGTAACAGTCAACTTAAGTATTTTACTGCATCTCTAAAAACATCATCAACCAGTTATGGCAGTAAACTTGAGTACTTTACTGGATCTTTTCAAAATGTCCTCAACCATTTCTGGCAGTTAGCTTAAGTACTTTATTACATCTCTTAAAAACATCATCAACCAATTACGGAAGTTAGATTGAGTACGTTATTGTATCTCTAAAAACATTGTTGACCAATTATGGCAGTAAGCTTGACTACTTTTTTACATCTCTAAAACTATCATCAACTTGTTATGGCAGTTAGGCCTAGAAAATAAAATGCTTTGTTTCTGGTTGCCCAACTGACCCCATGTAAAAATGGGTGACCCTAAAGTTTTTTCAGTGTTTTCCCTCTAAAAAAGTAATTTCTTGACTGACATTACTGAGAAATGATCTTCAATTAATTATTTTAGTTTTGATAAATTATTGCACCAATCTGCTACCATATTGTGCAAGGTGAAGGTCATAAGAAAGAAACCATGTCTCTGATTCATTAGTTGGTCTGGTGTGTCAATGCTCTCGGGCAGTTGTAGCTGAGCTTCCATACTGGCAATGTCAAACATCATAGCAGCTAGAATATTGGCTGTCGTCTTTAACAAATGCCAACATGTTTTCCTAAAAAAAAAAAGACTGTTTCACAGCTTACTGGAACAGTCAAAGACTTGTTTGAGTCATACCATCCTAAACTTGATTCAAAAGATTATAAGCAGACATCAACACATGTTGATTAGGGCAAAGTTTCAATGGACATTCGGGTTAGACCAATTAGTTGGCATTTTCGGTGTCAAATCAATTGAATTTCCCTGTAGGCCTAAACCAAAATGCCCTGTGTAAAGTACCAGTAGAGCAAAGGATAGTGGCAAAATCGAATCAGATCAATATTCCACATACCTACTCTATTTTTGAGGACTTAAAAAAAAAAGGTAAAAATAGAAACACCTGCCTATCTGCCCTTTTTTTTTCAGGAAACAAAGCACTTTTTTCTAGGCCTCAGCTTTAGAACATTACTGCATCTGTTAAAAGCATCATCAAAAGGTTATGACAGTGAGCTTCAGTACTTTACTGAATCTCTAAAAAACATCATCAACCAATTATGGCAGTAAGCTTGAATACTTTACTGCATCTTTTAAAAACATTGTCAACAAATTATGGCAGTAAGCCTGAGTACTTTACTGCATCTTTTAAAAACATCATCAACCAATTATGGCAGTCAGCTTGAGTACTTTCTGCATCTCTAAGAACTTCATCAACCATTTCTGGCAGTCACTTGAATACTTTACTGCATCTCTAAGAACTTCATCAACCATTTCTGGCAGTCACTTGAATACTTTACTGCATCTCTTAAAACATCATAAACCAATTATGATAATAAACTTGAATACTTTATTACATCTTTAAAAACATCATCAACCCTTTATGTAGTCAGCATTAAGTAGTTATTTGAATCACAACACCATATTAATGGCTAAAAGTACCTGAAATGAAATTATCCCAACAACTTGTAAGAAAAACCTAGAGGAGGGTCATAAATCTCTTTCAACATTGTTTAACTTATTGTTTTGTTGTAGTTTACAACATCCAACTTTGAAGAACTTAAAGAGTGGGTTTGTGTATATTCGCAAGTATCATTACCTTCTTATATAATTTGTTTTTTATTTCATTTTTCACAAAGTTTCTATCGGCTTTTTAGTTCACTTCGTATACAACGATCGAAGTTCGTGTTCTGTTCTTTTCACCATTGTTTAAAAGCTTGTTTTCTGCCCTTTTTATCGTCAAATGCCAATAGATGGCGACCTGTGTACGTTTTAGTCTACGATAAAGATTCTTTGTCTTATAATCTTAAATGAAAAAATCTCGGTTGTTACATATATTCATATGGAGATATAATTTTAGATGTAAGAATGATCATGGGGTAAACATTTAGAACTGTATCAGTACTATTGTCATTCGTTATTATTTGATATGCGCTGACGTTATGCTTATCTATGACAAGGCCTAGTTATTAAAGCGAACACTCCCCTTTCTTGTATTTGCAATTAGATGCTGCTTAATATACGATAATGTTTTAACTGATGTATTCATATGTTTATATATTAGACTAGTGTGTCTATAACAGTGATCTATACAAACTGAAAATTTAGTTGTATGTTATTACAGACCTACTAAGCGAGCGGCTGAATTTCAAAATAACTTTTTCAACTTGTCCAACTTTTTACTAGCTCTTGTTTCGCATCTGTCTTGTAATGGATGAGAGGTATTGCAATTCGGACAGTTATTGAGTTATATACCCTTGTTGATAGTAATTATTAACTAATTAAATTCTTTTAGAAGGTAACCGGAAATCGATTAGGCACAATAGCCTAGCGCTTCTATAATTATAGAATTATCCTAACTGCTTCGGCACTGGTTTGATAAACTGGTGTTAATCAAACATACGAGTATAAATATTTTAATAATATTATTATTTCATAGGTTTCTAAGAACAAGCCTTTTATATACTACATGCTTCGTTGTTAGCTGTCTGACTGTAGATCTGAGGGACCAAGGTTCGCTGTTGCAAAATCGCCCTCCGCACTTTGGAGCTGTGGATGGTGTACAATAGTAATAGTGGAGTTATTAGTTCAAAAATAAAGACGGCTAGCACAGATAGATAGAATTTTAGAACAGAAAGTCACAAATACAAGTATACTTCGTCCAGTACTGTAGACAGGAAGTCACAAGTACAAGTATATTTCGTCCAGTACTGTAGACAGGAAGTCACAAGTACAACATATATTCACTACCCCTGATAGAAAACTGGTTACAAGTGTATTATCCATTAAGATCACATTTTAGGAATTGACGATTTTTTTTCACAGTTAGTAAACTAAGAAATTAAATGGCCTTTTTGCTTAGTTTTTTTTAGCATTAGTTCTAACAATTTGAAATAAAAACGGATATAACCCAATTCTTATTATTTAAGTTTAGAGGTTATATTCTACAACGCCAGAGCTCGATGTAGCGAGAAGTGTGTGCGGAATTTTCCTTCGTATGTGGGTTAGAGTGTGCTAGAAAACGCACTTTCGAATATGAAAACTGATGTTATATGGAATTCTTAGATGCTGTATAAAGTGCGTCAGTGCGTGCGTAAGAACTACATGATTTTTTATTTTTCACATAGACATGGGCCAAATACTTTATTTAGATAAATACATAAATATGATTGCGACCATTTTATTTATCTTACTTATCTGCTTCAGGTATATAGTTGGAGTGAGTTTTTAGGTTAATACTGCGGTATTCAGGTACAATGATATCTGACAGATAAGTATAAACTGTAGTGCGGAGAATAAATTCAAAGTGGAGAATAAAAGAAAGAAACCCACAAACACAAATAACGTATCTTTACTCGCAATAGTTGTGTATTTTACATACTAGATAGCTTAAACTGTTGTCTCGTATGGCTGCAAGGGTGAGAGGTTTTTCTTTATTTTTACATCTGCGCAGTTCAAAGTCAGAGCCAAGACTAGGCGAGTTTGATTTCCTGCCCAAATTCAGACAAAACGTTAAAAATGCCCCGCAAACGTCATCGACTATTACAAATAACATTTATAACAGAGTGAAACGCGTACTTCATATGGATTTTTCCAAGTGTCTGAACCACACGTTGTGGAGGGATCGCAGGGGAAGGGGGTAAGACACAGAGCGAAAGTGATATGCGTTTCTTTTCAAGCTTTACCATAGAAATAGGATAAATACACGTTTATGACCTTTCCACATTCAGTTAACAAGAATATATATATGACTCTAGGTATATTTTGAACTACTTGTTAAGGAGTGAAAGTTCATGACTATTTATGCAAGATAATAGCAATTCATCTGTGTATCTGTTTTTTTCACATCTATTATTTAATTTTATTTCAAAACACATTTCTTACTAAGAAAGTGTAATTAGTACTTATTTATTATTACATTACAATAAATATTATTGCCAGTCATATACCATTACATTACAATAAATGTTATTGCCAACAATGATGTTAGTAGGCCTAACACAAAAAAGTATCAGGTTCCTATATGTCTTGCACGTTGATTTAGTTTAACACAAGTATTGGCTTCTAGTAACAAGCATGAGAAAAATTTGGGGGATAATGGACAAGATAATATTTCTGGTAAAGGACAGGATCTGTCATTAGTCTTGTAATTACAGATTTGTTTTCTTATATACTCTTCTCTAGTGATGAGGTCCACATATTGTGTCATATAGAATAATTTTGTTTTATTTACCTGTTACAACATTCTGTGATAAGAACTGACAAAATTTGTGTGAAACCACTCTTATTCAATGTGAAATATATAGGGATCCCTAGAAATTACTATTTTTCATGTTAATAAAAGAAAATAATATTGGAAATGGAAATATTATTTACTTTTGTAGATGTTTGTTATGGATTTCATGCAAAGCTACACAAGGACTATCTGCACTAGCCATTCCTAATTTAGCAGTGTAAGACTAGAGGGAAGGCAGCTAGTCATC
>NW_013668256.1:31789-37031 GCF_000517525.1 Limulus polyphemus
CGAGCATGTTTGGTGGGACGGGGATTCGAACCTGCAGATTGCGAGTCGAGCACCCTAACCACCTGGCTGTGCTGGGCTTTTTGTAGATGAGTTCATTGAAAAATTAATTAACAGCAGTGATATTCATTTCTGCTGATACCTTTATTTTATGGTCTTGACTAACTCTTCATTGCATTCAGATACGAATTTAAATAATTTTTATATTTCCAATATTTTTTTCAGTTGCTTTCAAATTTTTCTCAAAATTATAAGTTACTTATATGTTTGGACAAATATTATATTCACAAGCTTACTCTAATTGGTTATTGAAAAATTATAGTGTAATTGTAAAATAATAAATAACCTATGAATATTATGTAATGGTAAGTGTATACGTATTGAATTAAATATTTGATAATTTCAATCTGCTAGAAACCTAATGTTTATTACATTATTGAAGTAGAAAAAACTATTAATCAGGAACTGCTAATAAGTAGGAAAAATATATTTGAAACTTTATAAAGTTTTTAATTTTTTCCACTAATAAAATACCAGTAAATATGCTCTTACAACCTGCCATAGAAAGCTTCATCTAGCAATGTTAACTTGTAAAGTTTTATAAATTTTTCTGTTTCCATATATGGATTACAGATAGTGTTTTTAATTTCATTAATTTAAAGAAAATAGTATATTTTTAGCACTCATTAGAATAATGCTCAAATTATATGAATTTAGCTTGATTAAACTAAAGTTTTTCATACTTTGATTAGTTCTCATGAGTATATAAGACTTCAGACTTTTGTATTAATTACTTTCAAGTTTTATTAATTAAAAGTTCATTGTTGTTGTGGAGAGAAAGATAAAATAAAGAAACAATAGAAAGTTATATTTAATTATATTACAATTTTTGATGTTTTTCATGCTCTTAAAAGTCAAGTAGATGTAACAAAATTCAATCTAAAATTCGATTTATTGTAGCTACACCAGACAATTTATTTGTGACTCCTACGTCATTAGGGATTCTTTAACTAACAAAGTCATGGATCCACAAGCAGTTTGGTATACTTATATCCATTGTAGATTTAAGGTTAAACAAGACACCTAAAACAAACAAATTTTACACCATAATATTTAACTTGTAAAATTTTATTTCCTGAGAGTTGTTTCAACTGGACTATTATCATTTTTATGACTATTGAACAAAAACATTAATAACAGGTTTCTTGGAAATTAAGATCATTTACCATGGATCTAGCCTTAGTTGAGAGTGTTGTAGGCTTGTCTAAGACAATCATCTTTGCAGTGTGTGTGAATAGATATATAACATTGGGTGAAACAGTGTATTTTTTAAACCTACATCTCTGTGATTTACATTAGACAATTTATCCAGAATACAACTTCCTTTTTTCTTCCTTGTTATGTGTCATGTTTTTTATCCCTTGATATGTGTCATTGATTTAACTTCTTGGGTATGTGTCATCTGTTATTTTACTTCTTTAGTATGTGTCATCTGCTTTTCATTTCTTTGATATGTTTTATCTACTACTTTCTTGGTATGTGTCATCTTTTGTTACTTTCTTGGTATGTGTCTTCTGTTGTTACTTCCTTGGTGTTTGTCCTCTGTTGTTACTTCCTTGGTGTTTGTCCTCTGTTGTTACTTCCTTGGTGTTTGTCCTCTGTTGTTACTTCCTTGGTGTTTGTCCTCTGTTGTTACTTCCTTGGTGTTTGTCCTCTGTTGTTACTTTCTTGGTATGTGTCTTCTGTTGTTACTTTCTTGGAATGTGTCCTCTGTTGTTACTTCCTTGGTGTTTGTCCTCTGTTGTTACTTCCTTGGTGTTTGTCCTCTGTTGTTACTTTCTTGGTATGTGTCCTCTGTTGTTACTTTCTTGGTATGTGTCCTCTGTTGTTACTTCCTTGGTGTTTGTCCTCTGTTGTTACTTCCTTGGTGTTTGTCCTCTGTTGTTACTTCCTTGGTATTTGTCCTCTGTTGTTACTTCCTTGGTATGTGTCCTCTGTTGTTACTTCCTTGGTATGTGTCCTCTGTTTTTTATTACCTTTGCTTGTGCCATGTGTTTTTTTCTTTCTTGGCATGTGTTGTGTTTTTACTATATTTGCTTGTGTTATGTATTATTTTACTTCCTTCATAAGTCTTTTTTTTTTCTTGGTAAGTGTTTTATGTTGTTACTTTCTTGGTGTGTGTTCTCTGTTGTTACTTCCTTGGTATGTGTCCTCTGTTTTTTATTACCTTTGCTTGTGCCATGTGTTTTTTTCTTTCTTGGCATGTGTTGTGTTTTTACTATATTTGCTTGTGCCATGTGTTTTTCTTCCTTTGCATGTGTTGTGTTTTTAATATATTTGCTTGTGTTATGTGTTTTTTTTACTGCCTTCATAAGTCTCTTTTTTTTCTTAACATGTGTCTTTTCTTGCAGATTTTGTTCTGTACATTTAATCTGATTTGGACTTAGTAGAATTGTAAAGAATTATAGCAACCTCTATGTAATCACAATTCAACTACAGTTTCCACTACATGTGTTTCTTTTTTGTTTTGCATGATATGCTCTTTATATGTTATCCAAAGTCTATTAACCATGATCATAAATCTATCAGAGATGTGTTTGGTTGTTATAACATGAATTCATGTTTGTACTTTTATCTTGTAAAGGAAGTGTTTTATTGATTTTGTATTTTTCTGGAGGCTTTGAGTTGATAGCCATACATTTGTGACACAAAATCCTTATAAAGGTGGTATTTACTTACATGATAGTGGTGCTTTCACATTTCATATTATGCAGAATTTGTCTTGTATTTTTTCTCGGCTCTCCAGAAAGTTAACTTACCATTGTCATTGTAACCTGCAACCATCATGAGTCTCTTGGTTCCCTTTGAAAACAGGTGAAGGTTGAATTTGTTCCCATCTACAGGGACATGCTTGTAATATGGTTCATTCAGTAATCAGATGCATGCACTAAATACATTTGCACTCTTGTAATATGATACATGCTGAATACTGTTATTCTTTGTTCTTATTGTTGACTAGCTGGAGTACCTGTCCATTGGATGGGTGAAATATTAACTCATTTGTAACAAAGGATAGGAAATTGTGCTTCTGTTATTTTTTTCTTTCTTACATAATAAACATTAAAAGATCAATAGAAATATATAAAGGTACCAATAATGAAAAGAAAGATATACTGTTTTCAAGAATTATATCAGTATGAAATTAGATTGGGAGGGGGGGGTTCCAATCCTTCCCTGTAACCTTTCTCATGTCATCCTACATCACTTTGTCAAGTTTGGTGCTAATCGATCAAGACGTGCAAATGTATAAGAAACAGATACACGTACACACATATTGACATTTATTTATGTAGATTAAACACACACGACATTAGAGTTTATGTACACTTGACGTCTGGGTTCAGGCATGTTCATGTTAAATCTGCATGAGATCATGTACAGTTCCTAATGCATTCAGTGGAGTTGACATTTGAGTTTCATCACATGGGACATCTTACATACAGAAAATAACTGTATTTCAGTTCAAAGTCATTCTCTTCTTAAGTATATAAGATTTCAAGGCAGAAGTTATTTTTCTGAGCTACATTATAGATGTTACATTGAATATCAAAAAATAAAACATAGTGAAACACAGACCTTATTTAGGGCTTGAAAATAGCACATATTTTTTTTTTTCTGATCACCGATCCTGTTACTTGCAGTCCTTCTTGGACCGTGGTTGTAATCACACTTCATCAGCAAAAGACATTCACATCATAATTGTTACTGCAACATATAGCTTATATAAACAGTGTTCCGACTACTACTGTTTTGTGTTATTCCTGCTTGCATGATGAGCTATGGTATTGTGTGAAAAGTGTCATTAGTAATGGATGTGGCAAACGGAGTGTGATTGCAATAGTTACACAGTTGGAAAAATCCCAAATGATTGAATAATAAAAGTGTTGTTTAAAAATACAATAAGCCTAATAATATTGTCTTATGACAATATATAAATAATTTACCAAACATCATACATATTACTGTTTTGGTTTAAAATACTTTTAAAAATTCATATTATCACTGGGCCTTATGAAATCCACTTCAACGAGAAGATAGATGGAATGAAATCTTCAGTTATTTACAAAAAACTGGCTTTACATAAAGAATATAAAGTGTGAATTGTTTGAAATTGCATTAAGGTTGGCAACTGTATCTTAGTGTAGTCCTAGTTCTTGGATATTAGCACCATTTACAGTGGATGTTTTGAATGGAAGTGCTTTTAAAGTTTGTGAAGACTGTATAAATCAACACATGGGAAATTATTGACTAAAGAATTAAGAGGAACAAAACATGAATGTTTTAGTTATGTCAAAGTTAGTTTTCTAGTGACTTTTATTGATCAAATGGTAGGGTTTTTGATAAACCTTGCCATCACTTTCAGCCCTTTGAGATCCTATATTTACAATAACTACATACTGTTAAAAATCCATCTAAAGAATTGTAGCAATATCAAGATGATATTTTGGTTGGTTAAAGTCTTGGTCTTGTCCAGGAGCCTTCTGTTTTTCTGACACTGTGATACTGGAGTTTAGAATTTGGCTGGTTTTTAATCTTAGTAAACAGTATGTAATTTTTAAGGCAATGTAGCCATAACTCATTATTTTTATTATTTATTATGTTATGCTCAACTTTCTTATTGAGTATTCTTGTTGAGCATTACAGTATGAATTCAACATGATTGCTATTGCTTATTGAGTACCTTGCTAGACATTACAATATGAATTCAACATGATTATTTTTGCTCATTGAGTATTCCTGATAGGCATTATGATGTGAACTTGATACGATTGTTAAACGATACCATTTACCCATAACTCTTGTAGTTTGTAGTTACAGTAAAGCTACTAATGTTATCAGTAGCTGTCCATAATTTTGAACTACTGACCATAGGTAAGACAGTTAGTCTGCACCATCCATACTAAGGATTGCCTGTTGATCTTATAATGCACTAACAGCTTAAATTTTTTGGTATCACACAGATTTGAAGCCAGCGAGCTGGATACAAAATCCAGATTCCTACTACAGGGTCAGCCCATGCCTATTTGTAAAGATAAAGCTTTCCTTTGATATTCTAATAATAATAATAATTAGTAATATTGTTATGTAATGTAATACTGTATTTTTTGTTATATATATATATATATATATATATATATATATATATATTATTGTGTACGGTAGAAACACAGTAGAATAGTATACG
>NW_013668256.1:37265-51989 GCF_000517525.1 Limulus polyphemus
AGTTAAAATTTGTTTTCAATCATTTGAAATAATGATATTGTATTTCCAAAATTTAAAATAGAAATGTTGACTTTCATATTTTCAAATGTAAATCTTTGCAGTACATACAATCCCCACCAAAACTCACCTTCAATAACTGACTTTACTGTCAAATGTTAAGAATGTACTACACATTCAAGCAAAGCAGCTGTATGGTCTGATTGGTGGTTGCCATGGAAATGAGATGTCATTAGGCCAGGCAATAAATATGAACTGTACCTGATTGGTTGCAAACCAAGCATTACTTGAGAAGCATGGTTTGATCTTTTGAATGTATACTTAACATGTTTTGAATGAATTATGGTTTTATTTATGAACATCATTGCTGGTTTTGAGTTACTTTAACTTGTTTATCATTTAAAACAACTATAAAAGATGTATTTAATTAATTTTTATGATTAAACTTCCATTATATTTTTATAAAGAAATGCTCACAACAGATGTTGTGGTTTTGGGTTGACTTTCTTGCACATGCCTGCTCCACACCATAACGCCTATCTCTACCCCTTTGTACCATTTCTTCCTCCTTTGTGTTGCTCACCATAAGTTGCTGCAAAGAAACCATTTTACAAAAACAACATTAACACTGTTGCACTGCAAAATATAAGTGAAAAAATTATTTTAAAATGGAAGTAAGAAAAATATAAATACAAAAATGCCAAGAAAATAAAATGGATCCCATAAGACACCTCTCTATGCTCTTCATTTAAAAAACAAAATAAAAAGGGGCAATGATTGTAAAAATGAACTGGACCCACGGTCAAATCATGAGGTATTTTACCAGCAGTTGAATTTTTACTGGACATGTCTGGCTTCATTTCTAGTTCTGCTTTTAATAAATTATTGTTCCTCTTTAGCTCTGAACATAATTATAATTCTTTTTTCTCTTTATGGCAAAATTTAGAAGGCATTTTGAACATTTGTTGTCTCTCCAGTGTGAAGACATAGTGCATTATTTTTAGGTTTGCATTGTTGTCAATTATATTGTATCATGTAGATATATTATACAAGAGTGTTTTGGTATTTTTTTATGCATGTTAAAATGCCAGTTATGGTAATACTGTTCACCTGTTGTTGAAGGGGAGAGAATTCATTTTCGAAACTCTGTGCCTCTGCTGCATTGGAAGGGGAATCCTTGGAAATACTTTCCACTTGCTAAGTGGATGAAAGAATAATGTAGTGGCACAAGAAGATTATATGTAACCTTATCTTCATTATAAACTTCAGGCTAATAATACAGCGTCATGGTTTTGGTGCTTACCAGGAAACTTGACTACACACACATGTTAGGAAAATGTTAGTTCATGTCTTGGTCTTATGTGAAAGGTAATTTTTCATCGAAACATATATATCTATAGTTTGATTTTAAAAATGATCATGCACATTGATGTTAAGCAGTGGACAAGTTGAAAAAATTAGCTTCTGACTTTGTTGAAAGATATGAAGCTTGTGCTTTTCCAAAATATATTTACGTACTTCAAACATACTTGCATATAACCATCTAATGTGACTTTTTTCTGTTTGTTTTTTGACAAATTGTACAGTTACATACCATACAAGATTGCATGTTGTTTTTTTGTTTTTTTTTATTTATGCTGTATTAAAAAAAGGTAATAAGAACTAAACATTTTTCATCTTTCTAACAAAGAAGTGTGAAAGGTACAATCTCCAGGTGAATTATGTATTTTTATTAAGAACCTCTTGTCAGAAGTTAATGAAATCTATAGACCAGACAAAAAAAATATTTTTCTCAATTAAAAAAACTGATGAGAAATTCTTAATGTCAATCAACATTCAAGAAAACTGAAACTTATGGTCATTAGACTATATTGAATCATCAGTTATGTGCTTTCTCTGTTTTAGATCTTTAACAAAAAACAGTTGAACAAATTAGTGCACATTGATAACTACAAAGTTTTTGCCTTTACCACAGAGTTGAATTTAAAAGATTTGCTTGATACACATTTACTATGTTTTTTTTGAGAGATCAAGTTTTTATGACTGTGCATTTTTTTCATTTTAACTTGAATATTGGAAACTGACACCCTTCTGTAGCTCATTGGTTTGCAGAATGGGTGTTAATGTTGAAAATTATGAGGAAAAGACATAGATTTAATCAAGTAATTGAGAATAAAAGGAATTCAGCCAAATTATTATAGAAAAAATACTATAAATTGTATTTGCTAGGCCAGGTATGGCTTTATGGTTAATGGGCTAGACTGTGAATTTGAAGGTTGATGGTTTGAGTCCTGTTGCTACAAAATTACTCTGCATTTGGGGCTATTTGTGTTATAGGAGTGAAGAACCAAAAGTTATTCTATTAGAGTAGCCCAAGAATAGGCTGTGGTTGGTGTTGACTAGTTGGCTTCCCTTTAGTCTAGCAGTTCGACATTAAGAGTAGCTATGTGAAGATAACCTCTTGTGTTGGTACAGCTTTAAGTATGAGTAATTAAATGAAAAAAGTGGGTTTCTCTTAAAGCTCTCATTCCCCTTAGTTGTGTCCACATGCATCACCTTCAGTGGGCATTACTCGACCACTGGAGCCTCATTCTAGATCCCTTGGATGCTCTTATTACCCTGCATCCCCATCTCAGGCCGGCTTTGCTTGGTTGTTGGATTGGACCAATACGACCATATGAGTTTCTCTTCCACTTCATTGACCAGATTGTGATCTTTTTATGTATGCTTCCCATTCGGGTTAGGTGTGTATCTCAATGCTCAGGAGGTTTCTGGTCATTGGACACAGGCTGGATCATCCCTACATATCAGCATCTTGGAGTTGGGGTCCATTGTGCTCAGCTTCACTTCTTGTCCAATGGTCCTCTCTGACAATTCCACGATAGTGTCTTATATCACCAGGCAAGGAGGTACCCTGTCACTAGATCTTTGTTTCTGCATGTTAAGTATCCTCTGCTGGGCTGACAGTAATCACATCACATTATCTTGGCCCAACAAAATTCTCATGACAAAGTGGTTGTTAGATCCGCAGATATTTCAGGAGTTGTGTGTTCATTGGGATATTCTGGATGTGGATGCTTTTACCACACATATCAATGCTAAACTGCCCTGTCTTTGGTCTCCAGTTCCATATATTTTGGCAGAAACTGTAGATGCTCTCAGACTAAATTGGATAGGATATTACCTGTATGCATATTCTCCTATTTGTCTTCATCCCATAGTCCTTTCATTGGTTCAGACAACTCTATTTTGTGTGCTCCTGTTGGCTCCATTTTGGCCAGTTGTTGTTTTTCATGCTCTTTCATCAAACTCAATCAGCCGTCTGTCGTCCGTCTATTCCCGCTTTCTGGCTTCATGCGTGGCTTTTGTCCAGTCCCTTGCCAGACAATCCAGATTTTCTAGGCATGTTGCCTCATTGATTGGTCATCCTGTACGTCCTTCCTCCTTGGCAGTAAATGGTATACTTTTCGCTGCTGGGGATATTGTCCTTCACACCTTTCCCTACTGCAATTGACTGCACTTGGCTCTTTGATAGGAGACTAAGTTTTCTTGATTGCTGGCTATTGAATGGAATTATCCTGCATGTTCAGATTTACAGAGTTTGCCTCTGTTTTCCCATCTCCGTGTTGTCATTCTTATTTCGTTCTTTTTCTCTTTCCCATCCCCCCAACCCTATGTTTCTCCTGGTTTGGAATTTCAATGTTGTCCTTCATACTGTCACTTGTCTTCAGTTCGAACCTTTATATTCAAGTTCCCTGTATCACCTTTTCTTAAAATCCCCATTCTTCATATTAATGGCTTGTGGCTGGCAGTGTTCTGATATTTTTGCAATTGACATTTGCCGTGTGCTGTTCCACAGTTCCTATACTCTTCTTCCCTGACTGTTAATTTTTGCCCAAGCCTTCTGCTACTAGGAAGGGTAATTGCACCTTTTCTGCTATATCATTGTACTCTATTTCCTACATTTATGACTGTTTGGATTCTGATCACATCCTGTGTCCGGTCTGGGCCCTCCGATGGTATCTCGCTTGCACTGCTCCCTTCCACGGTTCTCAGAACCATTTGTTTATTCCATGGAATTCTTCTCATCAAATCTGTAAACTCACCATGTCCCTGGCTTTCCATTTTTGTCTTCATTTGAAAGTCATCATTGGGGCTGGTATGTGGACTACATCTCATGCCTTTATTTCATGTTATTTACATCACGTGACCATTTCTTGCTCAGCCAGTTTTTGTTTTCCTCCAGTTGCCATCTTACACACCACTGTGTCATCATGACTGGTGCATACTATTTTTTAGTTGTTTCTTTATTTAGAGGAGCCTTTTTGCTGGTGTATTGTGGACCCCACACTGTGGCAAGTGGTGCCTGACCAGGTATGTTT
The DNA here is from genome assembly GCF_000517525.1 of Limulus polyphemus. Classification (NCBI taxonomy): domain Eukaryota; kingdom Metazoa; phylum Arthropoda; class Merostomata; order Xiphosura; family Limulidae; genus Limulus; species Limulus polyphemus. Next base: position 41,645 of record NW_013668256.1, read on the forward strand.
TTTTTGGAAAATCTACACTGTCCATCCTGTGACCATGCTCGATGTCAATCACATTGTAGCTCTTCCTACCACATACCTGATGTATAATTCCAGATATTTTTAGGTGTTGGTTGTGTGTCTCTGTTCAGTTGTCTTCTATGCTAAACCAATTGAGTCATAGAAGTAGATTAAGCACATTGTCTGGATGGGGTGTTCCATAGGATCACTAGTGGTTCTCTCTAGTGGTCTTTTGCTTCATAAATATGTTCGTCCCAGACCGTCCACTCATGGACAGTCATGAGTAAAGCAGACAGGGATTGCTGCCCATCTCTGATGCTCATTGCATTTAAACTCTTTCTACCACAGACCTGATGTACAATTCCAGATGCTGCTAGGTGTTGGTTGGTTCACTCTGTCTAGTGGTAGCTCTACTTTTCAGAATAGGGAATTGCAGTCACTCATTGTACTGTCTCTGGTAGTGCAGTCCTCTGGACTCTCCGATGCATTTCCCCACCTTTCTTCAAGAGGAGTATAAGAGTCCTTGCCACTTACCAGTTCCTAGCCACTGGGGTGGTGGACTATGGAGGGTTGTTCTCCTGAGTGATGCATCATACCACTCAGTTGAGAATAGAGTAGTGGCATTCTGCGGGTGTTGATGGTGTATCACGCTTCCTACTGTGAACCTGGTGTACAATTCCAGATGCTGCCAGGTTCTGGTTGTAGCACTACGCCATACTAATATATGTGTATATATATATATATATATATATGACAGATTGCCATCCTCAAGATTTGCATTCCCAGGGGTCTGGTGTTGGTTGGAGATGGCCAGGTCATGATTAGAATCTTATGTCAATGGCATGATGCCCTTCCTACTGCAGACCTGAAGTACAATTCCAGATATTGCCAGGTTTTGATTGAAGTACTCCCCCATGTCTTGATTATATATTGCAGTTTGCCTCTCAGGCTGAGACATTCCTCCTACCTACCATCCTCCGGATGTGGTTTCCGGGGGGTCAGGTGTTGGTTGGAGATAGTCCAGCTAAGTAAGTCCTCATGTGTTCTGGCCACTATCCCATCTCATATTGCGAATTGGATGACACATGCCCAATGCTGCAAGGTTTTGGATTGGAGATGCACACCTTTTCATACCCTCTGCTGGATGTCGGTTCCTGGCAGATGTGGTTTTAGTTGTAGCACATGTATTCCCACTTGTTTACAGTTGGGTATCCTCCTCCTACCACTGACTGGAAGAAACATACCCAGTTCTACTAGGTTTTGGACCAGAAATACCCTCCACCATTTCAATGTGGAATTCTATCTATTTTGTAAGAGGATGTAAGATATCGTATTGAGTTCAAATTTTCCTAAGTTAAAAATGTATTTCCGATGGATACTTACCTGCTCTCACATTTCCGGTGATATGTGGTATAGATCTATGACCAGTCTCGAAGTGATTAACGTGTGCAAATATGGAGAGACCACTGATTATGATGGAAGTGGTGTCTCACTCCTGTTGCTGGAGAACTGCTGCATAATCATTTACATGTGGATATTCAGAAGTGGGAAGTGGAAGGCTAGTGGCGAGCATTGAAAATTTGTGCCAATAGAGGGCATTACCTATTGAGAAAAGCTATTTTGTGAGAGGTAAATATATATTGGAAATACATTTTCAGTATAGGAAAATGTTAACATCCCAACTTGACTGGGATTTGAATTAGAATCAAGTGTTGTAACCACTGAACCATTTTGACACCCAGTTTTAGAAATCCAATGATAACAAATATCAATTTAAGTATCGTTGGAATTCAAGTTTTTCTGAATATTGAAAGAGCTTGATCTAAACCTGATCACTCATTATAAAGAGTGAAGGTCAGTTATTCCCATTATCCTTTTAGTTAAGTTTCATCTCAGTTACTTATACTCTAAGTATGGTAACAATACTACGTTGTTGCTTTAGTTTAGTTTCATCTCTGCTGCTGTTAGTTTTACTCCTATTATATTAACTCTGTTACTTTAGTTGCATTTCTGCTGCTGTTAGTTATACTTCCAGTATGTTAACAATATTCCTATTGTCACTCTAGTTTCACCTCTGCTGCTGTTTGTTATACTTCTATTATGTTAACAATGTTCACTCTATTACTCTAGCTTCATCTGCTATTGTTAGTTATACTTCTGTGTTAACAGTATTCTTATTGTTGCTCTAGCATAGTTTCCTATTTGCTGCTATTTTGAGTATGTTAAACAGTGTTTTGAATTTCGTGAGTGCATTGTGTCACGTGTAAATACTAAAGTATGGTTCCATTACAGGTGATCGATTGATTCTGCTTTAGTCTAACACCCTTCAATATCTTGTGAATGAGTACCATCATAATACACACAAAATAATTGAATTCCTCATTGTATGGTTATGGTGTATCTTCCGTAAGTGTCTGTGGTGTTCAGGTTATGGCCTCTGTTTTATAGATTAGAACACTTGTGAATGTATGTGATGTTCTTATTGAAGTCTTCACTTTCTGTTATAGATAAGTATACTGCACAAAGACAGGATAATTAGAACTTGTAACTGTGATAAGGCAAAACTGTTGTAATAAAATGCCAGTCACATCCATCCTTCAGTTCATTGAGGTACACATCAGATGATAATTGTATGTTCTTAAATGCAAACATATATATATGTATATAGTGGTGTCACAGAGTTTTGCCTCATTTATCATTTTGAAGCGAACCAAGGCATGGGAAGCTGTTTCAAGTTTTGTTATCCATGTTTAGACCCCCAGAGAAGGCACTATGTTACTCTCACATGGACAGCTGTAAGATGATTTGAAGCCAGCCAATCACAACAGGTTGTTGCAGATTGGTTAAAAGTGTTGTTAGCAGAATGTATAACTAACTTTAAACAATGCTACAGTTGCTTGCACACCTAGGTAAGGCAGCCAATCCATTTGAAACATAAATAAATGAGAGCTGTCTGTTTATTCTGGCTTGCTATAATCATTTGATACTTGCTTTGAGATTGAGTCAGATTTTTGCAGCTTCAACTGAACACTGTTTCAGTGTACAGAAGGTTAGAATCAAACACCACAAAGCCAACTTGTATGCCACAAGCATTAAACTCGCAGCAAGACTCAAAACTACTTACACTGGTGCCAAGATCATGTGAAATATAATTCTTTTTACGGATAACTTACACAGATATTAGGTGTATACTCATTTGGATACAATCTGGAAAAACACACCAGACTTCCATCAAAGGGACCCAGGGTTGAATCCTGGCAACTACCAACAGAGGAATAAGTCCTTCTCAGGACTTTCTTGAAATGGACAGCAGATTAGCATCTGAAACATAGAATCACAGAAATCAGAATATGTAATGCTTAACGTGTGGTCTGTTACATGAGTATGGAAGAACATTATGTTAATAAAGTAATAATTTGGCAAACAATGATTTATAAGCACAATAAAGTGATTTGTTTTTTGAGGGAACATACTACATGTTTCGACAAAACATTGGTCTGTCTTCTTCAGGTATAAAGACAGACCAGAATTTTGTCGAAACATGGATTATGTTCCCCAAAAATAAATCATTTCATTATGCTTATAAATCATTACATGCTACATTGTTATTGTGATCTATTGAAACACCCATACCAGAATATAGTGTGTGTATGTTTGTGTGTAGCAGAGACTGTGAAAACAAAGAAATAAGAACGTGTCTGGTGATGAAAAAACAGTAGAAAAGACCACAAGACGTTGAAAAATAATTAAAAAATTGTTCAAAAGTAGTAAAACACATTTCTACAACAATAACTTTATTATTATATGTAACGTTTCGGGCAGAAGCTCTTTGTCAGCAGTTTAGACCGTGTTGCACAGAATCTAACACTTCAACGATTCTGTCTGATCCTTTTTTCTATATAACACCGTTTTAACTGCCGGAGTTATATGCAACGTTTGAATAACGTTTTTTTTTATAGACGTGTGTTTTTCCAATTTTAAACACTGTGTAAACTATTTCTGGTGATGGTGTGGTGTGTATAGAATGAACAAACGTATCTAGTGTGTTATTATGGTGTATTTAACGTACAATATGGTCAGAGTCGTTAAATAATGGAAGTTTATGAACTTGGATGAAAAATATAGACTAAGAAGGTATATATTTAATTACGTTTTACATTGGTGAGTTAAACTTGCTTAGAAAAACATGGAAGAGATCAATCTTGTATAAACAGTCTGATCTTATATTCATTGTCTGGTGTTATATATTGCACCTGGTGCTGTATTCGTAGTCTGATCTTGTATATTTATTTATAATATTGTAGTCAGAGTCTGATTTTTTACTGAGAGTCTTGTCTTCATAGTCTGTCTAATCTTCTATTGGGAACCTGGTATTTTTCCAGTCTTTAGTAGTTTGAGTTGTATGTATTTAGTAGCCTTGTATTTAATAAGCTTAAGCCTTCGTTATAAAACTTTAAAGAGGAGTAATTATTTTTCTCATACTTTTTCTGTGGGTTATGAAATATTAATAAGTATCGTGCAGACTTGGACCTTTGTTATCATGGAGCCTAATGATACAACAGAATTTTTGTGTGTGCACAAACCACTTGTACGTTTTCTGTAGTAGAAACTGTTTAAGAACAAGTAAACTTCTACGGAAAAGCAACGTATTTAATGTCGAGTTTAAGTTAGCAAAGTGATGGTCATAATTACAGATTTTAGGGTTAACAATGTGATGTTGACTGGGTTATGGCGAGCAGAAGGACATCGATAGCCTGAAGGTTTCAGCTTCTTCCATGGAAAGTAATTAAAGTATTTATTCAGACGTAAGATTCGTGTGTTTCTCCAAGTGTCAATAAATTTCTGAGGAATTCATTGAATTGAAACAGTTTAGATGTTATTGTTCTGTATGTTCCATTATGTTTTTGGAACTTTGTTGTTTCTCGATTGTTATCCCCGAAATAGATATTTTTGATAAATTGAGAATTATCGAAAGTTTTATATAACACCTGAATATTTGTGATACATTTTTTATGACTGCTTGAGTTTCAATATCTATGACTACTGAAGGTACACAAACTTCCTTGACAGCGACTATATCATTAGCTCTTTTTTTTCCTGTTAAAAATGTTCTAAAGTCATCGAAGTGCCAACTGGAATATTTTGTTTATATTTAGATTGGTTAAAATACCACTGCCGGTATAATAGAGAAGCAAAAGTAAAAAGCCTGCCCAACATTTTATTTTATATCAGCGACTTGTAAATGTGGTATTCACGTAAACTGATGTCCGACGGATAAAAATCAATCACTTGAAAAATCAGTTTTCGGAAATTTTATGTAGAGTATTATAATGAGCATGGACATCAAAGTAAAAACAACAACAATAAAAGAGTAAACACCAGTGAAGAAATAAAACATTAAGTAATTTACGGACTGATCGGCCAACGTTCATACTATATAAACATATTCAAGGGACGGGACCCCACCTCACTAATTTGTGCAAGTTTGTACTACTCCTTGGAAGGAGCTTTACCACATCTCGGGAGGCGGTTACAGAAAGAGGGTCAATCTGATCCAAGATTCTGTGGAAGGGCCATTTATCATAAAGTTTAGAGGCGGCTTGAATGAGTAACCAAGAAACCTTTATTACATTTGTCCAACGTGTAATAAAATTTCTTCATTCAATCTCTCTCCAAACTTTATTAGTCACCAAGTAGGTTCTTTGTCTTCATATTTGTAGTATGAATGCAGATAGTCTAGGATATAGCTTTGTGATAAAATAAAAACAAGAAAGCAGTCATTTTTCATTGCATCACTTATTGTATTTTGTCCTTACTTTAAGAGCTGCCGTGGCTGGGTGGTTATCGTGGTGTGTATCTGAGTCTCTATGGTTCGCGTCCCTTGTGTAGCTTTGTACGTATTTTCTAAACAGCACATTCGTTATTATGAATGTTGTAATGTACAACCTTTTGTCGGCAATGTCAATTTCACTTAAAGTGCTGTGCAGTTATATTGACAGAAGCGAAACAGCTTGTGAATATATGTTGATTTTTAACGTTTGTTATAATGAGAGTTAACCGATTAAATGATGCGAAAATCACCGTAATGCATACAGTTTTGTATGGTTTGGGAGCATTGAGGCTAAAACTAATTGTAAGTTTTAAAATAGTATTTGACTGTGACGTTTTGACTAAAACTTGGAGCAAGAACTATTGGAAGATGGTTGGAAGTATTCGCCATTTTGTTAAGGACGTAATGAAAACACTTGGTGTAAAAACGATTAGCACAGGGGTGGACAAAAATATGACTAGTAGTCGGTTTAGACAAACATAAAGTAGTCCTGTTCGCAGGGGTATGCTGGGGCCGGTTGTTAGATATTGATTGGATCACCGAACCCGTTATTGATTTTTAACAAATATTTAGCAGTCAATAGAAATTTATCTTGAACTCAACCATTGCAGGCTATATGTAAACTTCTTGAATGAGACGGTATGATTGAGCAGGTAAATTTATATCTTTAAATGTTTTCTAATTTTTTTCACGAATCTATAGAAAAATATAGGTAGCACCACAAGTAGTGGCAGTTTCAATATATAGTTATTTTTTAAATTAAAAATAATTTTATTCTAAGATAATTACGTCGTTAGTGAGTATAAAGGATATGTGAAATAATTTCTGTCCAAATGTTGCAAATCCTCTTCGGAAAGGCTAAAATGCTACCGCACACACCCCCTAGCTTAATGGCTCGCGGCCGTTGGCGCTCACCGATTTACACCAATGTCCAAATTTCGACCTGAATCAGAACCGGTTGTTAAAAAATAGCCAGGACACCCCTTCCTATTCCTATAGTAAATATTAGTTGAAAAAATACCCATATAATTGTTATATTAGTTAACTCAAGTATTATAAAGCCTTTTGTCGCCTGTCGGTAACGAAACTTTCCATCTTCGGCATCTCTAATCATCATAAAACTTTTAAGTAGTAATGGAATATTTGGGTATATCCAAGAAGGATTCTCAAACCCATTACTCTTTTTCATCTTCCATCTTATGCCTCCATCCCATCCCCAGTGGTCAGGCGACAAGTCCGAAAAGTTATAATTATTGATAATATTGATACCGTGGTGGGCACGGCACAGATAGCCCATTGTTTAAGTTTGTGTTCAACTACAACTAAATTTCTCCTTGTGGCTAATTTAGGAACGTCATAAGGGTAGGGGTGGCCCAATGGCTAGCGTGCTGAACACTGAATCCGAGGATTCGTGTTATTTGCGATTCGTTGATGCGAAAACGCGATCTGCACTTTAATAATGATTGCTATATCAAATTTCCCTTTGCTTTTGAACCTCATTTTTGATAATCGTCATTTTTTACTCTCTGGAAATTGGAAACATTACAGAATAGAATACAATCCCGAGAAAGTATTCACTCGCAATGAAACTAATTTTCGTACAGCTTTGAAAGCCATTAAAATAATGCCGCACGTGGTGTGAGCACCTTTGTTCAGTTTAGCTAATAATCGGTTGGAGTGAGCTTATAGAAGTCGTGTTTATATTGTTAGTCGAAAATAGCCTTCCCAATGAGTTCAACAACTTAAAACTCGTAATAGTATGTAGGCATGTAGCGTTGAGCTAACAGTAAGCCATGAAAAATGTGTTGTAAAAGGTGTTTTACAAAATAAAGATACCAGGTGCATCGTAAAACATACAACTGGGTGGTGTGCAATGCTTCATGAAACTAGAATTTGAGTGTTAGGTCTCTACTGAAACTGGAAACCGAGTGTTGTTAGGTTTATACTGATTCGAGTGTTGGTGTATTTTTACTGAAGGATGTTGTTAGCTGTTTATTGAAACTGGAAACCATCTGTAGTTATTATTGAGTGAATGCTAAGATAAATGAATATGAGATGTTTGGTATAAAAAATTGTATTTTTTGTTATCATACAATCTTTTATTAATAATATGTAGGTAAATATAATTAGTCAGCACGGTGAGGACAGCTCGCTCTGGTAGTAACGTTAAAAGTATAAATATTTTGACAAAAGTACACAAACAGTAATTTAGAAATGGATAAAAAGCACTTGGGCTTTCAATATTTGTTTGTAATAAATGCCAGATCTTGCGTAGGCCTGTGTTCAATACAGTTACCGTAGCTTCGGAATGTACCAAAGCTAATTTCCTTGAAAGGGGCCGAAGACCGCCTGGGGGGGGGGGTCACTTTTAACCACTCGCACCATAATACAGTAATGTGTTGTCTGTCTGTCAGTCGATACTAAAGTGACATCACATATGGGACACTTAAAGTTGTAGTTTGTACTGCCATGAACAAATGTTCTGTAGGCAACAACACAGCATGACATATGAACTTCAAAAGCAAGACAAAAGATATTTGTTATCCTTACTTTTGGTTTTATTTACTCTTGAAACAGAACAGTTTCGGGGACCCCACGGAAGTACATCTTGTATATAAATTAATTTAAGGGAAAATATTATGGAAACTGATTTCTAAAAACCTAACTGAATGGCCTTCATCGTGAGCGCATAATATCCAACAACATGTCTGTTTATCCACATGTTGTTCCATCACACCGTTGATGCATTTGCTACTTACAAGGCCAAGGTGAGACTTTCCTGAGAAGGAACCAGTATTTATCGTTAACATTGAAAAATTTGATAACAACAACTCTGTATGGATGGAGTTATTCATGATAGAAATATCTCTTCCTGCACAAAGCTATTTAGTTTTACAGTTAATTGGAAATTAATTCTGTGGTATTTATTTTTACTATGGCTAATATGTCTCTGGGCTGGGCGTGGTCTAGTGATTTGCGTGCTTTACTGTGAATTTGAGGGTCCATGGTTCGCGCCCCCTTACCGCAAAACCGTACCCTGCATTTTGTGGCCGTGGGTTCATTACCAGAGTGACTGTCAAGTATTAGATTAGAGTAGCCCGTGAAGTGGCGCTGGGTTCTGACGTGTAGCTGCCTTCCATCTGAACTATTAGTTCAAAATTAGGGATGGCTATGCACATATTGCACTGTGTAAGTTAGCGCGAATGTCTCTTCTAAAAACGAAAATATCCCCAAACAATGTCTCTTCTAAAATACTAAATATCCCCAAACAATTTCTCTTCAAAAATTCTAAATATCCCCAAACAATGCTCTTCAAAAATTCTAAATATCCCTCAAACAAAATGTATTTTCTTAAATCCTAGGTATCCCCCAAACAATATGTCTCTTCTAAAAGCGAAAATATTCCCCACACTGGGGATCAGGAGAAGGATATCTTTCAATCACAAAACTGATAAAAACACAAACATTAATAAAATGATCACTTCTTGTTGAAGGATGGTGTGGGGGGTACTTGCTCCTAATGTCATTAATGTACAGACCAGTACAAAGTATTCATTTGGTCATAGTTCAACGCTTAGTTTATTACGTCGACCCTTATAGAATTGTTCATGTTTTCTGTAGATAACCCTTAGGTTAAGTTGGACAACTCCATTTACTCAATATTTTGCTGACATTTTTTTTTTACATAGTGACATTTTAGCATTACAGTTTGTTTTTTTTCGTGGTACAGGATTTAGTAATTTTTAAATTGGTTTGCCTAACGTGTACTTTTTTACAAAGAAACTGTTTTGACAATTCGTAACTTTTTGCCGGAAAACTGTAGTTGTTTGATTTTCAGTCCATATTTCTGGAAAACGAGAAAGAAAATAATTTTTGAAATATATTGAAAAATATTCAAACTAAAAATATTTGGTTCATTTGTTATGGACAGCAGTGTATACAACTTCGATGTAGTTGCAAATTTGTAACCTTGGAAATATCTCTAGCTATCGTTTCAATGATATAAAATGCGAATAGTATGAAACGGGCGAGACTGAGACACGCCTCAGTCCGCGAGTCGTAACGATTTTGAAATCGTTCCAAAAATGTCAGACATGTCGATTTACGAAGTTATAGTTTAATATGATCCTCGGGGATAGTATAGTCTTATAATGTTATATGTCGATTTAAGAAAATAGTCTGGCGTATTACCTTACGAAGTTATAGTATGATAAGTTCCCTGGTGATGGTGTAGTATAGTCTGATATGTCGACTTAAGAAATAGTCTGACGCATCACGTTATGAAGTTATAGTATGATAAGTTCCCTGGTGATGGTGTAGTATAGTCTGATATGTCGACTTAAGAAATAGTCTGACGCATCACGTTATGAAGTTATAGTATGATATGTTTCCTGGTGATGGTGTAGTATAGTCTGATATGTCGACTTAAGAAATAGTCTGGCGTATTACCTTACGAAGTTATAGTATGATATGTTTCCTGGTGATGGTGTAGTATAGTCTGATATGTCGACTTAAGAA